>NC_045166.1:11490480-11692980 GCF_900700415.2 Clupea harengus
ACACAAACTCTTTCACACACAAATGGGTAAACATATGTCAGTCATTCGTACACATATTTACCCCCACACTTTCTCATGCATCATAAACACTTATCAAAACACTGTCACTGTGTGTGTGGAACTGTTGTGTCTGTATAATCCCTCCCTGAGGTTGTGTCCATTGTGATTCACGATGCATGAACCTGTATTGAGGTCACGCATGAGGGGCCTGTGTCTGCTTGTTTGCTCATCGAAAAAAAGCTAAATGTTGGAATTGTGTCAACTCTTTCCAGGATTACCCATGAGCCTCTAGGGGGCCCACATCAAAGTCCCATCAGTCCACTCTGTTTACCATTGGGCCAGTTGCTCTCCGTCTCCATGCTGGCACTTGTAGATGTGCTTTACTGGAAGCATCTCCTCCTCCTCCTCCTCCTCCTCCTCCTTCTCCCTCCCTCCCTCCTTCCCTCCCTCCCTCACCCTCTCTGCCCAGCACTCTCTTCTTGGCCCAGTCCCCAGCAGGAAGTTACTCATTCGACGCTCGGCTGCAATTCTGATCAGAGTTATTCAGCTCCTTGCCAAGGGGTTTTTTCCATTATTGCACACATTGTTTTTTAGTTTGTTTTTGCATTTCAACGTTTTTGTCTCCCTCTCTCTGCCTTCATCTCGCTCCACCCATATTGGGTGGGATGCTTTTCCAAAACTGCTGTGTGAAATGTTTCCGTGGTTTGGTTCAATTCCCCCACCCCACCCCACCCCACGCCACAACAGCTCAACTTTTCCCAGAAACTTCTGGAAAGAGAGAGAAAGAAAAGCAAGTGAACGATTACTGTAACACAAAGAGTGACCAGAAACCCCTCTCCCCCTCTCCCACTCGCGCGCTCTCTCTCTCTCTCTCTCTCTCTCCCTCTACTCCCTCTCTCTCACTCCTCTCTCTCTCTCCCTACTTCCCCTTCTCTCTCTCTCCCCCTACTCCTTCTTTCTCACTCCCTCTCTCTCTCTCATCCTACTCCCCCTCCTCTTTCTCTCTCCCCCTGCTCCCTCTCTCTCTCTCCTCCTACTCCCTCTCTCTCTCTCTGTTTGTTTTCTGGACCTTTGGGCCTATTTTTATAACTCTGACTGAACAAAGAAAAACCCACCAATCTGTCTGGACTATATTTCAGTGTGTCTCTACTACAAAATGTGGGTCAAATGACTAGTTAACAATGGCTGTTGAATTTTCCAACAGACACTGGCAAATTAATTATGAGTTATAATAATAATGAAGAGTTATGTTTGAGCAGAATACTAATAGAGTGTACTCATAACCCCAGCAGACCAGGTGTGGCTAGTATGTGTTGTGTCATAGTCTTCTCACCTGGGTGTGTTTGTTGCCTCAGGGACCTAAAGCTGGACAACGTCCTCCTGGACAAAGATGGCCACTGCAAACTGGCTGACTTTGGCATGTGCAAAGAGAAGGTGTTCAGGGGGGACACGACCTCCACGTTCTGTGGGACGCCAGACTACATTGCCCCAGAGGTGAGTCAGTGAGAGATGTAACTCTGTGTGTGTGTGTGCGTGTGCGTGTGCGTGTGCGTGTGTGTGTCTAACAATCTGTGTGTACACATGAAAGTGTGGTGGAGTAGTTGCTGCTGACCAGAGCGCATGCAAGTTTGAACTTATGTACAATATGTGTATGTGTCTTTGTGTGTATATCTGTGGACCAGTGTTTGTGAGCCAGCTAGCCTTCAAGAGAGATCACTGTTTGTGTGTGTGTGTGTGTGTGTGTATCTGTTTGTGTCTTTGTGTTTTCATGTTTTGAATGTATTTGAAAGTATTATGCCAAATGGGGATGTTTGTGTGGTCACAGAATTCCTCTAAATGGCTGCATCTTTCGGGGTGTCATTAAGAGATACTCTCTGTAATAAGGCACGTGTGTGTGTGTGTGTGTGTGTGTGTGTGTGTGTGTGTGTGTGTGTGCCGCCCACATGCATGCATCTTGGGGTTTGCATGCACGTGTGTGTGTGTTTGAGAGAGAAAGGACTTCTATGTATATCTAATGGCATGTATGTATGTTTATATCCTTGTCTGTATGCATGTTTCTGTATTTGCGTACACGTGTATTATTTGCGTGGTTGTCTATATGTGTGTGTGGATGTGGGTGTGGGTGTGCATATGCATGTGCATGTGCATGTTTATGTGTGTGTGTGTGCATGCATGCATGCGTGTGTTTGCATGCATGTTCATGTTCATGTTCATGTGTATTTGTGCTTGTGCTTGTGCTTGTGCGTGTGTGTGTGTGTGTGTGTGTGTGTGTGTGTGTGTGTGTGTGTGTGTGTGTGTGTGTGTGTGTGTGTGTGTGTGTGTGTGTGTGTGTGTGTGTGTGTGTGTGTGTGTGTGTGTGTGTGTGCATACGTGTCCAGATCATAGAGGAGAAGCCGTACAGCCACTCTGTGGACTGGTGGGCCTTGGGCGTGCTACTGTTCGAGATGCTGTCTGGGCACGCTCCGTTCGAGGCGGAGACGGAGGACGAGCTGTTCGAGTGCATCCGCAGGGAGACCGTGGTCTACTCCTCCTGGCTGAGCAGCGAGGCCGAGGACATCCTGAAAGGAGTGAGTGGAACCCTCCCCACTACAGTCACCTCCCCACTACAGTCACCTCCACACTACAGTCACCTCCCCACTACAGTCACCTCCCCACTACAGTCACCTCTCCACTACAGTCACCTCCACACTAGTCACCTCCACACTACAGTCACCTCCCCACTACAGTCACCTCCACACTACAGTCACCTCCACACTACAGTCACCTCCCCACTACAGTCACCTCTCCACTACAGTCACCTCCACACTAGTCACCTCCACACTAGTCACCTCCACACTACAGTCACCTCCCCACTACAGTCACCTCCACACTACAGTCACCTCCACACTTCAGTCACCAGCCCAGAGCAGTGCCGTTAGGACGTTGTCTTTCTTCATCTTAGGATTTCATCTTACATTTACCTTTATTCATGTATACATTGACATTTATTAATTCACGTTTTTAGCAGACGGTTTTATCCAAGGCAACTCATGATCTAGTTGCTCTACCTGTTCTTCTCCCTCCTCCTGTATGACTTGAAGAGTTACACTACTAGTGTAGCTGTTGTACTATGACTCGTATGGAAAATTGATATAGACCTGTTTTTCAAGTAAATATTATCCACGGCTTTCTGGATTGTAAAACTAAACAGGAAATACTAATAGTTGCATTTGAAAAACATTTGAACAGTAGGATGCAGAAGGAATTTACTGAGAACATAACAGGAACAAAAGACACTTTACAGCATTTTCCCATGACAATGAATCACAAAGAATGAATCCAAAGGAATCTCCAGGATTCTGGAGAATAGCATTTTTACACAAGAGTGTATTAACTGGCGTATTCAAAACGAAACAAATTCACAAGCTAAGCTCTTAACTTCCTTAGTGTGGTGGCCGTTGTGTAAAACTGTTAAAACCAAGTGTATTTGGACTTGTACTTCAACCAAGTCTGAAGTCTTTTGTTCTGACCTCCATGTCAGTTTGAGAAGTCTGTCCCTATACATGGTAAAAAAAAGACTAATCTTTTTTTTTTAAATCTGGATTAGGTGATTTCTTAAATGTTGTTATTTGTTATAGAAATACTTAACTGTGGGGGGGCACTGTGGCACGGGTGAATAAGCCCCCCATTTACGGGCTACAATGCCCGCGGGGACACAGGTTCGATTCCGACCTGCTGTCGTTTCCCGATCCTCTCCCCACCTCTTCACTCCTCCTCACTTCCTGTCCAAAATACTACACTGTCCTATCCAAATAAAGGCTAAAAAGCCCATAAATAAATCTTTAAAAAAAAAAACGTAACTGCCTGCAAACGAATCAGTGTCACGTTGCAGAGGGACAGAGAGAGAGAGAGAGAGAGAGAGAGGATGGAAAAAGTGAAGGATTGACTGTGAGAGAGTCTGTGGAATAGAGAGGGAGATGGTGGGAGAGAGAGGGGGAGAGTGAGAGAGAGAGAGAGAGAGAGAGGAAAGACATGGTGAGAGAGATAGATGGTGGGAGAGAGAGGGAGATGGTAGGAGAGAGGGGGGAGAGTGAGAGAGAGAGAGAGAGAGAGAGAGGGAGATGGTGGGAGAGAGAGGGGGAGAGAGAGAGAGGGGGGAGAGAGAGAGGAAAGACATGGTGAGAGAGGCAGGAATGGTTGAGAAACACAGTGGGTGTGAGAGAGAGAGAGAGAGAGGAGAGAGGCTTGCCAAAATGTTGGCTTGACTGAAAGGCTGACTGTATTACCACTGACTGGGCTCTGCCACGTGCCATGTGTTCACTGGAGTCATTCATTCCACACCAGTGACCCTGCGCCTGTCTGTCAGGGCCCATACTGAGTCAGGCTTGAGCTGGACGATACAGCTCCGCTGCAATCCACACAGGACTGGAGCATAGCCTGTCACTATTAAATAATGCTATGGAAAAATCACTATGACATATGGCAGCCATACTGAGTTATATATGTGCAGCAGTTAGAGTCATAAGACTATAAAGTGCTATGTAAGGTAGAGAGAGCTTATCTTGACCCAAAACAAACTTGAACACAGTGTCATGCAAAGCTAACTGGTAGACAACCACCTAAATAGCTATATCATCAATTGTGTTTACCAGGACAGACAGTAATGGCAACAGAAACTAGGCAGTATAGGCAGATTGAGAATATTTAAAGTTATTAATTTAACTTCTGTGCCGCCGTGTTTGAACCAGTTGCATTTGATTACAATAATCTGTAAAAGGAACATTTGACTGTTTTATTTAGAGATTGTTTAGTTAAGTACCTGCCCATGCCAGCTCAAGATGTATCTCATTGTCAGAGTGAAAACTGATCTTGGCTGTTTGGGAGCTTTGCTCCATCAGTGCCCAACTATGCGGAAAAAAAAGAATAAGAATGCATCTGTCATTCTTTATTGTGCAATCCCTGAAACATCAAGCTATTGTCTGCTGTTTGACTTCCAATCACTGGTGCCACAGTGCAGAGCTCTGTGTCACCAGTAACTGCGTAGGCAGCCATGTCTGATTCAGCTTACTGGGCGCAGATGTCATCAATCCAAACCGGCCTGACACCTGGCCTGACACCACTTCCCCATGCCATCCGTCACTGGGGGTAATTAGGACTGCTGATTGACCTCCTCGAGGGGCCCAGAGAGATCGGCTGACCTCCTTGACCTTTTACGACCTCATTAGGTCTGTCTTGACACAAAAAGAGGGGTCAACAATGGCTGCCCTAATGAGGTGGAGAGTGGATCTCCCAGCACAAGCCTCCGCTTGTTCTCGGCAAGGCCAGCGAGCTCTATCCTAGCCCTAGACCCTCGCTTTGTATAGATGTTTTATCGTGGTATTGCAGGGAACATACACTCAAATAGGCTAGTGAAGAAGCTTGGAGTAAGTCGACTGACCACAGTGGGCTCCTGTGGCCAATATTTATCATAGGCCATTTTGCTCTGGTTGAATGGGCATAACTCATGGCAGGTTTGGTGTCAAGAACTCTGTCTCTATGCAAGCCCATCTTAAAGGCTAACTACTTCTATGGCCAAAGTCTCATTGTACATCTATGTAAAGGCCCCGTCACACCATGACGTTCTGGTCAACGTTCTATGATGTTAGAGGAAACGTTGGTAATCATCCATGGTCGCTGGTATTGCGCCAGAAGAGCTTTGTGTGAAAGCTGGTGAACGCTGTAATCGTCGGTAATCGTCGGTGATCGGAGGAGAACGCTGGTCCAAAAAAAAAGTTTTGAACATGCACAAAAGTTCTCATGGAGATCAGCGTTCTTCAACGTTTAATTTAAACGCTGGAGAACTTTCGTGGAACGTTTTTTTTAACGTTTTATTAACTTTGCACGCGTTTGGCTATGGTAGTCAGTCGTTGGTAGGGTAGACTGAGTACAGTTGATGCACCCGAAATAACTTATGTGCGCACTGCGCAGCAAAAAAATCCTGAGTCGTGAATTTTAGTTTGGACATGCCTACTAACATCCTCTTTGATCCAGGGAAATTTGAGCACCTAACCCATCTCTCGTAGGAAGATATCGGCGAAAGTTTTTTCACCAAGGGAAGATCTTGATTTTATCATGTCCCTTCTACAATTAATATGTTATTAACCATACGTGATCAACAAACGCAACTTACATCATTGCAAAAGTTATTCTGTGCACTATACATCGACATATGCAATGCTATCATGTCATGCAAGGTCATTGCATAATCTAGCGAAAAGCGGAGTGGAGGGTATATATGCTTGCTTGAGCCCAGCATGAAGTAGATGTACTGAACTTGAACATAGCTGAGCACTGTTATAGCTGGTGCTGTTCCATGGCAGATGGATATGATACGAAGACTCTTGTGACATGGACAATGTGTGTGGATGTGTTGATGTTTTCTAATAATAAACGTTGAGAAACACAAATTCAGTGTCAAATTTAAATCATTTATTTTAATAACATAAAACCCCAGGAATAACGCCCGTTATTTCGTAAATCACAGTAATAATAACAGTAAATCTTCGTCCGAAGACATTGCTAGTGAAAGAGGCTTTGTATTCTTCCTACTTTCAGCAGCATTTATCATCTTCTTACCTGCAGCAGCGCTAGTAGCAGACACGTCAGCACACGTTTGTCGCGCACCAGTGTCGCTGTTACATGCTCCTCATGCGTGAGTCCCACGCTAGTAGTCATGCGTCAGTCCTACGCTATTCTTTCGTTAAGTCACACGCCAGATGTGCCCACATCGCCCTAGAACGCTCGAAATTGAACGATTAGAAAGTTCAGAGAACGTTGACCAGAACGTCATGGTGTGACGGGGCCTTAAGGCATGCCATGTCTGTTCACTTACATTTACTCTTACCATGTAACTACCAGCATTGCTTTTGTGTGTTTGATTCCATTTGGATTGCGCTGTGTAACCCTGTATATTTCTGTTATTTACGGTACTATGGGTCTGTGTCTATGTGTATAGTTGTTTTTCTCTTAGTGTCAACCTCTGTGTCTACTAACAGAAATTGTTCACAAAAAAAAAGATGATTGTTTTGGCAAGGTCAGTGGCCATATGCTAAAGGTTTTTCAAGCTTTGACAATAGCTTGGCACAGTTCATATAAACTTTTTTTGTCACAATGAAATTCCTTGCCTGAGACCGGTCTGATCTCTGTGTGGACAGCTCCTGACCAAGGATCCCCAGTGTAGGTTAGGCTGTGTGGAGAGAGAGGGAGGGGAGGACGCTATCACATCACACCCGTTCTTCGCCGGCCTCAACTGGAACAGCCTGAAGAAACGAGAGCTCGAGCCTCCCTTCAAACCCAGAATAGTAAGTCCAGTTTACGTACTACACATCGATGCCCAAATATGAATTTACTGAATGTATGCACTTCTGAAGGCACTCTTCTCACCCCCTCCTACAGTACACAACAGAGGTGAGTAAATCCCTGTGAAATGTCAAATGATTCAATATGCCATCACGTCTCAATAATTGCATCATTTCTAAGTTGACAAGTAGAGTATCCTCTTATGAACAATCAAAAAAAAAAAATGATACTTTAGAAAGACTGTATTGAAAATGCAGGCCTCAAAGTTGAGTACTCCCGTGGTTTCCAATAAGTCTAATTGCATGAACATGGTTATAAAATAATGTGAAAACGAGAACCTTCTCAGTTTTGGACATATGGGCTGTGTCTATCTGCATGTTTGCATCATGGCTCCACATGGGAAAGAATTGACAGAGGAATTTAAAAATCGGATTATGAGACTTCACAAAGATGGAAAAAGATACAGGAAGATTGGTGACCAACTAAGCTATAATTAAGAGGTACAGAACGAGCCATAGTTCCACTAATGAGAGGCGTCCTCCTAAAATGACGCCACAGACAGCGCACTACTTGCACAATCTAGCTCTGAAGACCAGACGTGCAAGTGCTTCAGACTTGGCACAGGGCTTATCAATGGTAATCGGACTTTCTGTGACAGCTCAGACAGTGCAAAGGACAATGCATAACGTCAACCTGTATAGACAGTGTCCAATTAAAAAAAACCTTGTTTGCTCTTTGGCACAAAACTGCAAGATTCAACTTTGCTAAAGAACATGAAAAGAAACCTGATGGGTATTGGGAGGCCATTCTTTGGTCAGATGAGACCAAGATACATTTGTCGAGTGGGTTCCAGCATGTTATGCGTGAAACTGGCCAGGACTACCACAGTGAATGCATAGCCCCAACAGTGAAGCACAGAGGTGGGAGTATGATGATATGGGGCTGCATGAGTACAAAAGGTGTTGGGAAGGCGACCTTTATAGATGGCACCATGAATGCCTGTGGATATACCAAAATACTGCCTGACAAGATGACTCCCAGTCTCCAGAAGCTTGGCAGAAGAGTAATATTCCAGCATGATCTCAAGCACACTGCCAAAAATCATGCCAGAGTGTCTAAAGAAGACAAAAGAGAAAACTGTGACCTAGCCAAGTTTGTCGCCTGGCTTGAATCCAATAGAACTCATTTGGAGTGTTTTAAAGAGAAAGGTAGAGCAACACAACTCCTCCAAGCAAAGAGCAGCTGGAAGAAAATAGTCTCTGAAGAACGGTAGAACGTTTCACCAGAAATGTATGCAACACTGGTATCCTCCATGCCAAGGAGGATTGAATCTGTCATAAAGAATAAAGGTGGAAAAGATTTGAATGTCAGTAATGAAAGATGGACAGACTTTTGTTGCATTGAGTTCCTACTGTGGGGCCTGTGATTCTAATATAGCAAATCTAAACTCTTAGTTTTTCATTTCACATAAGAGCAAAAACCTTACTATTCAACTTCGAGGTAATGCAATTGCTGTAAGGTGATACATTTTTGAATCGTTTGACGTACTGAAATTGCACAGGGAGTGCTCACTCCTGTCGAATACTGTATGTGCCGCACCCATCTAGATAATGTGGCAACTGCCATTGTGCTCCAGTGCACGTGAAGCACCTATTTAATCTTTATACTGCCAGTATGCTTCAGATAGATTGTAAGGAACTCATCACATATTGACTGTATTGACTAAATGAGGTGATTATGATTACAGATACAGGGTACATATAAGATGACAGCTGAGTCTGTCACTGTTTATATTGTTAGGCTATTGTTTCAACTCTCTCTCTTCCCTTGTAGAAATCGCTGGAGGACGTGAGTAACTTTGACCCAGACTTCACCCAAGAGGAGGCCACACTCACTCCCATCGAGGAGGGTCTCTTTGCCTTTGGCAACCAGGAGTTTAAAGACTTCTCCTTTACAGCTCATTCAATCGAACTCCCCTGCTCTGATCTCTGAGCCCATTGCCTCATAGTTATTCCCACACAAAGCGGGTCTTCAAAAAAAACTATGGGTTCTCCAGAAGCTGCCAGCTATTCTTGGAACTGTTTGACCATCAAAGCCAGAGAGGGACCAGAGCTTTAAGCAACAAGCACATCAAAAAGACTGGGCTTTGGTCACTTTGTCTCCTTTGGTAATATTCCTGTTTGCTGTGAACGCTTGTGGCAGTACCATGAATTTAACTGTCCCGGAACATCTGTATGTGTAATAATGCAACATGAAATGAATTGCCTAATACAAAACAGTTGTGATCATGACAGTCCTATTCTCAAGGGGCTTTATAGTCACACACACACAGTCACACATGGAAGGGAAAGATTAACTGAATATGTGGAAAGGAATCCTAAGAGTGTGTTGTGACAGTAAAGCCTTTTAAATGATTCAAAAGGCTAGGTGCTCATGATTGTGTCACGACAGAAGAATACATTTTTTATGACTCGAACAAACATGTACCTCTCTGTTTCCACATAACGAGCACCAACGCCTGAGGCATGACCTGAGCCCTGTGAATGGCACCCATGTATGGAGATTGTTTTCCTCGACCTTACCCTCCTCCTGTGAGCTTTGGTTCTGCTTTGATAGAATTACCTTTTTTTCGCTTTGCTAGCAAGCTTCTGCTTTCCACAAATGCTCAAGAGGAGGATATTTTTCCACTCAGGTTTCCTAAATTAGGTCAGACATTTTGTTTCAGCACCATCCCAGTGGACAAATGATTTGTGAAGATCTTTAGTACCACTGTTGTTACTGAGATGTAATGCCAAGCCTGTGGCTTTGGTAAACAAATCGCCTGTGGCCTTATTGGGTCGATTTGATTGTGAGATTAAAGGGACAGAAATAGCACAGATGTTTTATTTTGTTTGTTGTTTTTCGCAGACTTGCAAGTCTGAAATTCTGAGTAGCTGTATTGCTAAGGGATATATCCCTGGGGTTTGTAATACATTATTTTAGCACAAACGAGACCTCAGTGAAAGACAGAGCGAGAAAGAGAGAGCGAGAAAGAGAGACCATTTTATACTTAACTGCCCTGTGCCCCCAATAAATGAACTTGTTACATAAGTGTTTGTCATCATTAAGCTTGTCAGTGTGTGTGTGTGTGTGTGTGTGTGTGTGTGTGTGTGTGCGTGCAAGAGAGCTTTATCACATACACACACACAGATAGAAGATCAGGGGTACTGATGATTAAACCATTTCCTGTTGAATAATACAGAAACATGGTGGATGGACCTGACCTACATAAATCAACATGTTTTATTCTCCTCTTTTCTGTTCTATTCGTCCTGTCTTGTGTGAGCGCTGGCTGATGGCTGAGCGTGATTATGTCAGTGATTATGTCCATTCTCATCGAGCACTGACAGAAAAAAGGACACAAATAAGAAGCAGTCTCACGCGCTAAAGTGCAGCTTACAGCACCCATGCCTACATTTAAGGAAATTAGACCATTTCATCAGCTTTGTGTCCCTGGTGAATGTACAGATATTAAAACCAAGATCTAAAGTCTTACTCTGAAAGGTTAATTTAATAACGTGCGTCTGACTGTATAACTGACTGATCCAAAGCCTTTTTCCTTTCTGTAGCTCTTTGTTGAATAAGAAAGTCCTGAAGCGCAGTTAGTAGTTACGAAAGGCATCTTGCATTTCATCTGTTCCGAGATTACTCTGGTCAATCAGGTTCTGGCTGCATTTGTGACTCATATGAATCTTTCCTGGAGATCAACCATCAGCATTTTCTTCAAAAAATGGGGAGATGCTTTTAACCAACTAAAGTAGAGACAACAACCAGGCCTGAAATCCACCCTAGGATTGCAGTACATCTTACTTTTGCCATAAAACAAATCTCACTTTCAGTGTTATCTCTCTCTCTCTATGATCCTATATATGAGAACTGGAAAGGTCAAGTTTAACACCCCAGCCTATGATAACTCAAAACTTTGATGAACGGTCATGTTTTTCATACAGGGTACTTTCCTTTCATTCTCGTCTGCCTCTGTGAATTATCCCTGTCTCTGCCTTTTGTTGATCTTTAAGATTACCTCTGTTTTTGTCCCACGCTGGATTGTACTCTACCCCTAGACTGAGGCCTTCTGGTTAAAAGTACTGACTTATTTTTAGCCCTGTGGCCTCGTGTGCATTAACATATGACACAGGAGCGCCCCTGATATATTTCCATACCTCTTTTGGTAAACAGAGGTTGGCCATAGATAGCCGTGATGTGTATGCTGATGTGTCGCTGGACAGCCACTCAGGGAAAACTGTGTGCTATTTTCTGAGGTAGTTTACACACGGTAGTTGCAAAGACAATACACGTGATGTAGAGAGGTGGCCCAGTGTTATGTGTTTGTCATTGTGTGTCAAAGCTGATGATGAGCTGCGTTGGTTTCCTAGGTCCTACCCCTGCATACTAGGCCCTCATGTTATTGGAGAGAAAGGAGAATTACCATTAGAACAGCTACTGTCTTCCTCTAAACTTTTATGTTTAGGTACTAAAAACCTAAACGTTTCTGAAACGTTCCATAGATTTAAATCCAAATTCAACCTTGTGATATCAAAAGCAAAGCTTCTGCAATCTGCTGTGATAAGATTCTGAGCAACACTTGATGACTGATTCGTTAGAAATAAAACAGAAAGTAAAAACACAACCTACATGCCCTAAAAGAGCCCTATCATGATCAACCCTGAAGAAAGCAAAATATCTCCTCACCAAATATTATCGGTTGACGGTGATCTTGGTCTGGATTGGGAGGTGTGAAATAAATAACAAATTCTCTCAAGACACACTCATTTAACCTGGAGTAGAGGCAGAGAAAGGGCATGTTCCTGAACTCTGAAACCATTCATTAATGCTTAAGTGCTGTGTGTGATCTAACAGCTCTGCTCGATGTCATAAAGTGATGCAGATAAAAGGATGCAACACAAGAAGCGATGCAGCTGGCCAAATCCCCCCTAGACAAAGGCTCTTATCTCCATAATCACAATGGGGATTTGAAAGGGCAACAGACAGCTGACCTATCTCACCTTCTAGTCAACAGCACCAGGAGGACTGTGTGCATGTATAGATCAGTACCTACAATCTCCAGTAGTGTAGTTACTATTCAGTAGAGTAGGAGTCTAAAGTATAAATGGCAATATAGGTTGTGATATTCATTTGAACTCATACAGAATGTAGCCTAGAAAATGGTGGTGAATTGAGTCAGCTGCAAAGCACAAAAACAGAGTTAGCCACACGAATGGAGTTAGCCACACCAGTGGACAGTTCTCATCCCTGATAATCCTTTCATATCAGATGGATACTGTATCCCACACTATGAGAGACAGAGAGAAAAAGAGCGAGCAGCAACTGACATCTACTATAATCCTGTGGAATGCCAGGCAGGAAGGGAAGGGAAGTGAAGGTGGCCCTAGATGAGCCCTTCAGCTGACTAAATAGCTTTGCTAAGGGCAAGGCCAGTGGTTCTATAATTAAGACAAATATAATGTGAAACAATATGCTGAGTGACCAGACTGTAGTGGCGACCTTTGAGGAAATAAAAGGCTATGCTAAATGTAGTTGATGAAAAGATCACGGCCATACATCACTGAGTGTCTGGGGGGGGAGTTGTTGTCCAAAATGTCTCATGTCTCCAGGGGAGGTAACCTGAGTTTGTGTGTGTGTCTGTGTGTCTGTGTGTGTGTGTGTGTGTGTGTGTGTGTGTGTGTATGCGGAGGCTCAGTGTGCTGTGCGATCAGGTGAAAGCACTCAGTGAGGAGCAAATCCCATGAAGTCTTCTGTTTGGCTTGTCTCAGATTCCCAGCTCTCACAGGAAGAGAATGCTGGGCCGGGTGTGTATACCATGCGTGCTCACTCTCGTTTTTTTATTTCTCAGAAAAACCACACCATCCCGAACCTTTTGGAGAGGTTTGGTGGTGAACCGACTCTGAGGTTAAATGTTTTGTTAGGCTAAGACCAGCCATTTGTGTAAGCTTTCCCTCCACATTAATTTTGAGTTGCTAACGCAGAAATAGTCAGGTGTGTTCTATCAGGAAATCTGTGTGGGACCACAGAGGAGATTAATGAATAAATCAAAAGCTCTAAGTCTTTTTAATTATATATCGATTCTCTAGAGCCACTTATCCATAAGGCTTGGTGAAAAGCACAAACTGTGTGCCCTGACATCAACAGTTTTCATTACTTTGACTACCTGGCATCTGAAATGATGCTTATTAAAGGACATCTGAACACTGACAGCCAGGTCATTTTACTTACTGCTCTGCTCTCAATGACCTTGTCTGGGCCATTTCTTCTCACATGAAACCCAGTGACCTTTAGATGTGTCGAGAGGCTGAGCTTGAGTTGTGATGAATACTCTTTAATCAGTAGCAGCAGCCCGCAACTGCATTAGCAGCACACTCTGACAATACCTGGCTGGATGACGCCCCGTAGATAAACACCCCATTAACACTTTAACACGTGATTTTCTGGGAATGAAATTATCTGAATCTCGTAGCATAACAGTGGACCATGCATTTTTTTAGCATGCATTTTCCCTTTTGTAAGTACACTATTTATATGATCATGTTCTTTCTGGAGCAGCAGACATAGTACCAGAAATACCACACACAATGCCAAACCATTGGTAAATAATCCTTGCGCTGTCCAAAGGAACTGTTTAAGAGGCAATTCATTTAAATTCAGCAAACATTACAAATCTAATAACATATCTGGTGTTGTATGTGCTCAGAAGGCCCAAGGATTGTGAAAAAGGACTGAGGTAGGAGATTAACATGACTAACTAAACAAATGTAAACAGCAACAGCATACAGAAAAACAAACATAGTAACTGGCTGAGTAACATTCAGACATTAGCTATTAGTTTAACATTTGAGGAAAATGAGACGCTGACTGTGGGTTTAGTTGCAGTGAAAACAAGAGAGAAAAGACATGTCAAAGTCCATCCTCTGCTGAACAACTCAGCAAATGAGTTTATCATCTTCCCTCTTCTATTGGGAAATTAACTGGAAATTAACTTTCATTCAGACTCCCAGGGAATCTATGACAAAGTGTATGACTCCAGTTTGAGAAAGTATTAGGTGTAGCTGATCTAAAACTCTGGTCCAAAAGAGTTAACTTTCTCTTAGTATTTCACGAGTGTGACGTAAGTAACATATCCGCTGTCTACGAGGCATGTGATTGCGCGCTCCCGAAGCTCGATCTGTAGCGAGCAATACTTCGCTCAGCGTACAGTGCAGATTCAACTCACTCTTTTGTGCTGTGACATTAGATAAACCGTGTCGTGGAAGACTAATGGTGTGACCTTCAGCAGAACGGACGTTGGATCCCGTTGAAGAAGAAGAAATTAATCAAGCATCTATTTCTAGAATTCACCTGGAATCCTAGTCAAGTTTTTTCTGGGATATCCACATCACATTTGCAAGCCTCGTCCTTCAGTCATATCAGAGCACTAGCTTACGTTAGCTAGTGGTTGCAGTTGTATCGCAGTGGTCTGGGAAAACCATACACATAGATAGGTTCCACCCCGGCATGGATGCTGGTGTTACCACTGAAAAGAAAAGGTACGTGACTCTTTGAATCGTATTATTTGTCTTTATGACAGAAGGACTTCAATCTTTGTTGTTGTTTGGAGAAGACGGATCTAATGTGTACCTGGCTGTTGTTAGCAATGTCAAGTTAGCTAGGTCGCCATTTTGTTTTAGCTATACTTAAGAATTCAGGTCTCTACCTGGATTTAGCCGAAACGGTAAATTACCCAAACTAAATTTGATATCTCCCGTTAGCGATTATGAATCGGCGGTTGACCGATATAACTTGGCTGACGTTAGAAGTTTTGGGCAAAGATAACGTTGATCTATGGTTAGCCTTTAAGCCTGGATATAACACTAGTCAGAATGGTTTTGAACATTTTGACAGCCTTATGATTACCTGGCAGTGGAAGTCATAATGGAATATTTGATAGCTTACTTTATCATTAAAGTAATTGCTGTTAAGCAGGGAGACCTTAGCCACGGGGAGCTTGCAATCACGTTATGGCTTGTGCACCCTCAAAGAAGCTTGGCCAGCCAAATATGCACCCTGTCAACGTGGTGCGTAACATGTCGTTTTCTCATATGACTGTTGATGGAAAATACACATCCAGTTATTTGCACATGGTCTGACATTTGATTGCTGTTTTGCTTACACCTTACTCAGATGGAGAAGTCGATTAAAGTGTTGTCTGTTTTTTTGTTAACTTTGTCTTTTGTAAAAGTAACTTGGTGCTCGCTATTCATGCAGGCTTTGTTTTTAGTTTTATTGAAACACTACATAAAAGCTTAATACCAGGCCTTTAAAATAGTAGTGTGTTAATTGGTTTGTATGAATTGTCAATGCTTGTAGAGCTGTTGCAATTCTACAATCTCAATCAAAGGGTGTTTGACATGCTAAATATGTTATTGCATCTGGTTGTCAATAATGAATAAAAGTGCAAACAAACAGACTTAATAGAATTGTCAGTAGTAAGAAACATTACATTTTCAAAACACACTATGGCCATCGATCTAAAATGGTATTTCTTTTTTTAACAACAAAAACTAGGCAACTAGGCTACTAGGCTTTACCATGCCATGGGAATATATACAGATTCTAGCATCAGAAAATCAATCATTAGTCCCCTGTTTGATGTGTAAAATAACTAGAAATTGGTTGTTAGGCCTTGCTATCCTATGGATCTATTGCACCAGGTTATTTAGCCTCCCTGCTGGATTGGTTCATTATCAAAATGACCAAGGGTTAAGCAGGTAATGTCCAACCCCATACATACTGTATTCTGCTTGTAATCTTGGCTAAACGATTCACACTGATTAACTCAATAGCCTGAATGTTCTTTGGCCTCAACGAGTAAACAGGAAGGAGACATTACTGGCCCTTCAGACAGAGTGACAGTTTGAATCAGATCTAATTTGTTGTGTTGAAGTTGCACTGAGAAAATGGGAACCTTTCTTATCAATAAAAATGTCTGTATATTTAAGGCGATAGATCAAAAATCCAAGTTTGATTGATGAGGGATTGTTCTGGTAAGTTTATATTTAAATTGGGAGGTGAAGTGGACATCTCCAGAGATGTCAGAACAACCCCTGTTGCCTCCCCAGCCATCTTCATATCTGATTCACCGCATTTCATTGACGTCAGACGGACTTCCTGTCTTGGCATGTGGCAGGATGGTCTACCAAAAAGTTGCTGGCACAGCCAACACACATTCTGACAGCGTACAGTTTTAGTTCCTCGTAACTTTTACATCTTAAGTTGTTTTGTTTTTTCCCCCTTGTGGATCATCATTAGTTGTGCCAGGCCTTTGTTGAGGTTAGACTTTACACTTTACACTCTAAGGCCATGTCCCATCGTTCAGTTCCGTGTGACGCACCAAAACACAAACATTCTACCCTGCTGGGTTTCAGTTCTTGGTGAGGTTTGCGAATGCAGCGGCATTGTAAACAAACCAGATGTGGTGAATAAAACCTATGCAGATAAACACATTAACCTGTGTGTAAAGCAAACCGCTGTAAGTAACATGAATATAGAGGCAACATGCAGAAGGAAGTCTAGGTGAGCTTGCAACTTGCCTGACTGCAATATGGTAGCCACAGAGGTCGCCCTGTGCCTGGTCTGTGTCGTGTTCTTACGTCAAAGAAATTGCTCAAGAGTTTGTTTGTAAGCAGACTGAGAGTAACCTTTCCACAAGGTCTTGGTTAACTTACTTAGTAGGCATCAAATTTTGCCTGGTGAAATTTCACACTTCACACAAATGTTTGGGCAGCACCCGCGAAAGCTGACATTGCACCAGGGTTCAGCTCAATTGAACCAAGCATGCTAGGCCTACCATTTAGATGAACACAACTTTAGTTATGCCAAAAGTATCATAACAGTCTGAAGCCCAGTGTTTTTTTTTTGTTTTTTTTTTGCAGAGGTTTGTGAACAATACACATACACATTTGTTTTGAAAGTATATGAAAAACGCCAGGGTTCTCCAGCAGATCTACTGTTAAGGCTATTTTTGAAACTTGCGTGTGGAAACCCTGCCTCGGCTGTGTTTTTGTGTTGGATTAATCTGTATCTCTGGGGCTTCGGTCAAGCTGGCCAGCAGTGAGCTTTTGATTATTTTGTCTCTCACTCGTGCTCTCTCTCTCTCTCTCTCTCTCTCTCCATTTGTGTGTGTGTGCTCACACTCTGTGCACTGTGGCATGCACATATTATGTAATGCAGCCAGGCCTGGATGGCTCAGGAGTTTGTCCTAGGAAGCATTCCAGGGGATTGGCCATCGAGTGTCAACTAACAGCCATTGGGACGGGAGTACAGCTGGTGGTTGTGGGGGGGGTGTCTAAATGGACTGTAGTAGTGAAGGATCATGCTCACTTGTCACACACACTTGTTGACTCTAGATTGCGGCAGGTTTGACTCTGATAAATCAATGGTTTGTCTACGTGCTAGCTTGGTCAATCTGTAGATGAGCCTCAGCCTGTACTAGACATGGACGGAGCCTTCTGAACCACAGATCGGTGTTGCAGCAAGACTGGCCTACCGGTTCCCATCATTGCTTTTTTTGTATTGTCAAACCTCCATTGAAGGAGCTTATTGCCAAGATTCGAATTATTATTGGAGAGGGTAGCCTACTGCATCATCATTGGTTGAGAGTTCCCACGATCATGGAAATCCTGGAAAAGTAAGTGGAATTTACAGTCCTGTTTTCCAGGCCTGAAAAAATCCATGAAATTCAGTACTTCCAGAACTGGTGTTTCCAATGCCAATGAACAATGAACAGTTACTTTACTATAGCGTGACATGTTGTATTTAGCATACAGCTGTTAAAGAAGTCCACAAGACTTTATTTGTGTTTGGTCAGGTGCAAGATGTTTGTAGGATGAAAAAGTGTGCACAAGTAGGCCTAGTCTAAATAAGAGAGTGAGATAATCAGGAGTAATGTAAAGTATACCCTAAAAATTGGATCCATATCCCAAGGCCTGCGGTTTAAAAATATTTCTCAGGATATTGCCTTATTGTCGATGGTGCAAATAAGATTGTTAGCCTAAGTGTCGACCTAATAGAGATGTCGGCGGCAGAGAATGTGTGCATTGCGAAAGAGCTGAAAGGGTTGAAGTTGTGTGACCTATTGCCACCATTTGCCATCACTTGCGTCAATTTGTGGTTGGCGGAAATCCTCACATTTCAAAATACAGGTGGAGATTGACGACAGTGAATAAAACCACAGACTTTTTTGGATAACATCCAAACCAGTCACACAGGAAATAGCCTTAAGACAAGACAGCAGGCACTGGCCTAATAGCTTAGTGTAATATTTAGATACATATACTCATATTTGGCTTCATCGGAATGCTGTGAACAGAGTCCCAATTTGTAAACCTTTAATGAATAGGCTTAGTTGATTGACACTACAAAACAAATTTTGCCTTCCTGAATGAAGGCAACATAACATGGCACAAATCATTTTTGTCTTCTCATTGGAGCTTGTGGGAGAGTTCATGATAAATACTGTTTGTAGTCTAACTGGAGCATATTCAGAATTGACATGTGCCAAGTGCCAAATGAAGGGAACATTTTCTTTTAGTGAAAATAAGGGAGGCCACCAAATAGCAGTCAGTAGTCTGCTTGTGAATTTGGATCTGGGTGCTCTTTTTGCCATAGTCTGCTTTTTTTTGTTTTGTTTGACGACTACTCGTCCCTCGAGAACGAGAAGCAGAAGTAAATGAAGGGTTTGGCTGAAACAGCTGACAACTGAGAATGATTGCAGTGGCGTGCCAGTTTCCTGGTAAGACAGTGCCAATGATTAGGCCTGCTGGTAAAGAGCTCAGCTGTAGGAGAACAATAGGAATTTCCTCTTTCAGCTTCTTTTGAAATGTGTAGTAACCTCAAGAGATGGCTGAATGACGTTTGTTTGCCAACTCTGTGACCCTTGAGTCTGTACCGTATGTGTTGCTTTTTTTGTTGTTGTTGCTTTGTTTGCAAAAGTGTGTCTTGACGTTCAGAGACAAGTGGTAGAATTTAGCCATGTTTTTGGACACTTCAAAGCAGCACTTAAAACATTTCACTGTTAATTCCCATAAAACAGGAGTAGCCTCAAGTTTGTCAAAAAGATTCCATAAATAAAAATTTGCTGACTGCCTTGGATCTTTCCAAATGCCGCTACATAATTCCAAACTTCTGTGGCCTAAATGGCTGTTTTAAACATGAGCAGTGTTGCTGGAAATGGAACATAATTGAGGTTGAGGGTGATTGGTTGCACAGCCATTTCATCAGTCGAGTCTGGCCAGTCCCTGGGTTTAAAACAAGGGACATTTGCATTACTGACCTGTAGAGCCAAGGTTTGTTTATCTTTGTGGCTAAAATTGCAAATGGCTTAAGCTGTCATATTTGGTAGTGACGGAAAGTGGGAACATGGGTAATGCGAAACTAGCAAACTTGTGAAGAATATTTCATAGTGTTGTTTAAATAGGTCACACTTGGAAGTGGCTGAACTCTGATGATGCTTGTTAACTTGGGAAGATAACACTTCATAGTGTTATTTAAACCCCCGGGTAACGGACCATTTTGACCAGCAGTTTGTTGCTCAGTGCTGTGACATGGTGGTTAAAACCCTGAGACCTGAAGCTAGTCTTGTCTTTTTTTCCCTCCCTCACTGAGCGACTGGCTTGGTTGCTATCCTCAGCAAGATCTAGGCAGTGAAAACAGTTCTCTGAGCAGTTCTCTTGAAATGGAAGTTTTTCAGGTATTTGGAAACTGGCAGAATTAAGGAGCATATTTACAGAGATTACCCAGTGACCAGTAAACTAATGTTGTCCAATAGGGGACTTGGAGCAGGCCAGTTTATTTAGGCTACATGGTCAGATGCTTAGATTGAGTTGTCTTAAGTTTATTTTGATCAGATGCTTGTCTTAAACAACTTGACGAACTAAAGCTGTCTTTTGAGGTAGAGACCCGTGTAAACGTCCACCTGCAGGATTTTGCAGGTTAGGGTAGGACAAAATGTGAACGATGTGGGCGGCAGGACAAAATATGACCTAGTTATGTGGGAGCAAAACAGGGTCTATGTGGGATCCCGTGCATTTGTCTATGTTGAGGTTTGTTTATGACCTTACTGAATGGAACACCAAGGGATTGGTGTGTCCACCTTTTTGTATAAAAAATAACGGCAATTGAAATTTTTCCAGTCTTGCCTTCATCCACATTTTTTCGCTGTCTTTTTCTGTCCGTCATTCTCAAAATGATTTTCAAACATATTGGCATCTGTAACAAATGTGAGATGGCGATTTATGGCATCTTTATTTGGGTCGACTTTTGTGAAATTCCCGAGACAATACTGGTTTTACCAGAGAAGTGCAACATTCAGGAGGTGTCCTTCACTCGCACACACATTCACACACACACACACACACACACACACACACACACATTCACACACACAAACTCAATGGCAGGACGGGCTTTGTGTTATTTTTTGACACTCAGGAGCTGAAAGTGGCGTTGGCTGGCACGCGCTCTGTGCCTTTGGCAGTGACCCAGGTAGTGAAAAAGAGCCGCTGTGCCACTCCCTCTGCCTGGAACCAATAGCATTGAGGTCACTCATTACTCTGGCCCGTGGGCCTCCGCCAACAAGACAGCTATGCTATGTGTGTAACGGGAATGAGCTGCATGATTAAAAAGAGAGGGAGGGGAACTCGGCTGACCTTGGTTCTGCAGTCTATGGTTTAGTCTAGGAGCTCTCGTTTCCTTTTTTTCTTTGTAGCCTTTCTGTTTTCTGTTCAGCTGATAAAAAGAAAGTGAACCTGTATTCATTTCTCGGGTGTCTGTCTGTCTGTCTGTCTGTCTGACTGTCTGACTGACTGACTGACTGACTGACTGTCTGTCTGTCTGTGTTTTAGGGTGAGCTCCGAGCGCAGGAAGGAGAAGTCCCGCGATGCCGCTCGCAGCCGCCGAGGCAAGGAGTCGGAGGTGTTCTACGAGCTGGCCAACCAGCTGCCCCTGCCCCACAATGTGACCTCCCACCTGGACAAGGCCTCCATCATGAGGCTCGCCATCAGCTACCTGCGCATGAGGAAGCTGCTCAACACGGGTCAGTACACACCATAACACCAAAAACCTGAGCAAGAAGTATATTTTCCATATAATACTTGCCTAGGACCTAGCCTACCCCTGCTAACCTTGAGGTCTGTATTCACAAACCTTAATTGTGTGTGGTTGGGGTAGAACTGTATGACTGTAGAAAACATTTTGTAGGATTCTAATTTGGCCAGTGGTGGTTGGAATGAACGTCTATGCAAAGTGAAGTTGAAAAGGCCGTATCAGCTTGTATCTTAAACAAACACAGATGCCAGTGATATGAGTGCAGGAAATGAAATACTTATGAAATCAAACCAGTCCTCTACCTCAAGAAAGGCCCATGCACACATTTTTCATTTTATACTTCACTCCCTTCTTATTGATTGTAAACCCCAAGGAATCAAGGAGAGTTGATGTTGTCAGAATAAAAACCGTAGTGCTCTTCATTACCCTGGCCACTCAGCTAACTACAACCATAGCTAACTCTTTGCCATGCACATAAATCTACTGTAAGAGTATTCTCTGTCGAGCTTTTGTAGACATTTCCAAAAGCGTCTGGCAGCAGGCAAGTGGTGTGACAGAGGTGTATGGTTTCTGGGAAAGCGACCACAGACGTTTTGGTGCTGTGTTATGAAAAATAGTGTTATGGTTACTTTGATGTTGTGTTGGAAATGTGAACCTGTCGATTCGGGAAGGCTCCAAAAAATAAACAGAAGTTAAAACAGAAACATCCTACCATCCAGGAGGCCACTCTGTTTGTCCAAGGAGGGCTATGTCATAAACATAAACAGCAAGACTATTCTGATTCTAAGGTTCAACCCAGTGTTGACCCAGATGCTCTTGAGGTTGAAACTGACACCTTGTCTCTGGTTTGGTCTGGTCTGCGCTGTGCTGTGTGCAGATGTGGAGGAGGAGGAGGAGTCGGAGTTGGACAGCCAGCTCAATGGTTTCTACCTGAAGGCGCTAGAGGGCTTTCTGATGGTCCTCTCTGAGGATGGAGACATGGTCTACCTCTCGGAGAACGTCAGCAAGTGCATGGGACTCTCTCAGGTAAGCAGGTGTCCCTGATGGAGACTAAGGCTCCTTGCTTATCTCATAGCTTTACTCCATTATCCAGTGCTTTTTCCTCACGTGTATGCATTTTGCAGTTTGATCTGACTGGAAGCAGCATCTTTGACTTCGCACACCCCTGTGACCATGAGGAGATGAGGGAGATGTTGGTCCACAGAACAAGTAAGCCCAGTATCCCACCCACTCATGTGACATGTAGATCATTATATACCATCACCCTAATTCGCAGATTCGCAGTCTTTGCTAGTGTGGCCTTGGAAGTGACCAGTGTCTCTCTCTCTCTCTCTAGGCACCAAGAAGGGCAAGGAGCAGAACACGGATCGCAGCTTCTTTCTGCGCATGAAGTGCACGCTCACCAGCAGAGGCCGCACCGTCAACATCAAGTCCTCCACATGGAAGGTAAGATCCACCACTCCGGCTAGACCAACAATCCGGTCCAAATGGTTTCCAGATGGGTACCCCTAAGGCTAATTCACACTCCCCCAACAAATGCAGACACATGCCAACACCTTCCACACCCAGCAGTTGTTGAGTGGATTTGGATCAGTGTGTTAAAGCAGTTGTGTGTATTGAAGATGCCCATTGGCTATCCCAGCATTCTAAACCCAACTGCCAGCTGTAGAGTGTTTGGGAGTGTTTGTCTGGACCTGTATGGAGGTGCCATTTAGATAGCTTAAAAGGTCTGCAGTCGTCTTGGCCCTGGGCCAGATAAGCACCTGAATGCAAGTTGGTGTTAAGCCTCTAGAAGACCAGGAGCCAAGGCATCTCCCACCATCATGTGCAGATAGGATCGGAATATTCACAGAGCAGGATTATCTGGCTTTAATCTCGGCACAAACCTGAAATGACAACGTCACTACTGTCTAGCCGCTTTCACCCCCCGCCCCCCTTCCCTCCCTCCTTGGAGGCCCTTGTTTATTCATCATTTACAGAGCCTGTGTGTGTGTGTGTGTGTGTGTGTGTGTGTGTGTGTGTGTGTGTGTGTGTGTGTGTGTGTGTGTGTGGTTTGCCCCTATTGATCCTTGTAAGACCAAGGTTGTTAGGCTCATTCGGCACCTCACCAGTCCGTTTGAACAGAAGGGGGGGGGGGGGGGCACATGTGGAAGGCATTCACTGGCTTAGCACTGCAAACAAACTGCACAGGGCCTCCGTCCAGCTACCCCTGCGGTCTCTCCCCACTCCCTTGTTTTGTTAAGGCTACATCCATAGTCTCAGACGGAGATCAGAAGAATAGAATGGGTGGAGGTGGGGCCCACAGGAACCCACGGCTCGGTTCCTCAAACACCAGGGATCCTCGAGGTTCTTGAGCTGAATTGTTTTCAGTCATAATAAGAGGAACAGACGGACCACCCCCGAGAGTGTTAGGACTCCGTGCTGATGGAAATATCCGGCCAGGTTCTATTATTTAACACAGGACCCTTAGGGCTTAAGCCTAATTACATTACATGATGCTCACATGCAGCCTGCATTGCTGATAACCCAAGATGGCCACCATCTGTATAGATAACTATTGTGTCCTTTAAACGCACACTGAATATAGTATAGAGTATAAAGGCTTTTGATGTGTTTTTTGCCACTTAATAAAGAGTGATACATGATGCGTGATGCATGCAAACCTTGTGGCATCTGGGATTCTGCCTGTGATGCTTTTTGATGACCTTTGACCCTCACTCTTGGGGGGGTCCTCCTCTCTCTTGCAGGTGCTCCACTGTATGGGTCACGTGCGTGTCCAGGAGGGCGATGAGGCGCCTGTCGACGGCGGCTTCAAGGAGCCCCCCCTCTCCTACCTGGTGGTGATCTGCGAGCCAATACCCCACCCGTCTAACATCGAAGTGCCGCTGGACAGCAAGACCTTCCTCAGCCGACACACCCTCGATATGAAGTTCTCCTACTGTGATGAGAGGTGTGTGTGTGTGTTTGTCTTTGTCTCAATTTCTTTCTCTCACACTCTACCTATGTATCTCCACACCATCATTGAGCACATTCACAGTACACTGAAACACACAGTTAACACCAGGCAAACTTAGAGAGGAAGTATCACCAGCCCTCATCTTTCTACAGTCATATTGTCTGTGGGGGGGGGGGAATACATTGCTGGTAACTCGCTGAGGGAAGGCCCTTTTACTGCGCACACTGATTCATAGTTCAACACTCACTAAGGTAGTTAGCTTCCTTGCCTCAATGCCTTACTGCGGGTCACATTTTCTTCTCTATAACTCACTGACGGAAATTAATTCTGTAATTCGTTCTTATGAGGGGAAAAGAATGTGCCGACTCCGGCAGTTTCTCCATCAGCAGTTTGGCGCCACCTATTGGCGAGCAAATAAGCCATGCATGCAACCACAGCCCATCAAAGCAAGGGAGCAGCCATCTTGATCCATTTCCTGTCTCTGTTGTTTAGTTGCAGCTGTGTTCCCTAGTTGGATCTTAAAGTGTGTGTGTGTACACACACCACGTCTGGCAGTTACTCCACCCCTCTTCTGCGTGCCTTGTGTGAAAGCTTACCTAACAAGCTGTCCTCCTGTTGTGTCCTCAGGATCACAGAGCTCATGGGCTACGATCCAGATGACCTGCTGAACAAGTCAGTGTACGAGTACTACCACGCCCTGGACTCCGACCACCTCACCAAGACACACCACAACCGTAAGCTCTTTAGCATAGACATCAAGCATGCAGACAGTGTTTGTGTCTGATAGAGTGTGTGTAGGACTATTATTTAATTAGGTGTGTATTACGACGCAATGTAACCACCGTTATGGAAGGAATATAATTACTATACCAATACCAATGATTATTAGTAATATAATGGGCCATAATGGGCCATCTCCAGTTGTAGAATCTGAATAGGCTACTTGGTGGAATGGCTTGTTGTGAATCTGTATCAAATGGTTGCAGTGTAATAAATCATAGTGATGCATTTTCCCGTGGTGACATTTTTCGTTTTTTTGCACGCAGTGTTTGCTAAGGGCCAGGTCACCACTGGCCAGTACCGCATGCTGGCCAAGAAGGGCGGCTTTGTGTGGGTGGAGACCCAGGCCACAGTCATCTACAACCCCAAAAACTCCCAGCCCCAGTGCATTGTCTGCGTCAACTATGTGCTGAGGTGAGCCAGCCTCCGAATCCCAAACTAGTCTGAATTGTCAACAAGTTTGTGATATAGGAAGTCATTTTATTTTCATTTTTGGTATGAAACTATTAATATTATTCTAATATTTATTCATTTTACTCATCTTTACTCATGGAGTCTTTCTCTTATCTGGCCTTTCTCGTATTGAGAGAGAATTAGGACTGCATAGTGCTTTATTTTGAATTATGTATAAATATTTTGTAATAAAAGTATTATAATAATAATAATAAAGTATAATAATAGTTATAGAGAATATTATAATATATAAACCACCTCTACCTCTGTCTCGTAGTGGCATCGTGGAGGGCGACCTGCTCCTCTCCCTGCGGCAGACAGTCACCGACCCCAAGATAGAGGTGGTGGAGGAAGAGGATCGGGCTGAGGAGGTGGTGCTGGAGGAGGAAGAGGTGGTGGAGGAGGAAGAGGAGGAGGAGGAGAAGAAAAAGAGCCCAGAGCTGAACATCACCAAGCTCTTCATCAGCCACAGCGAGGAGGTCAGCTCGGACAGCCTGTACGAGAAGCTGAAGGCGTCGGGCTCGGACCTCAGCCTCCTGGCCCCTGCTGCCGGAGACACCATCATCTCGCTTGACTTCACCGGACCCGGTCAGAACCCTGCACTCTGCACGCACCTCAGTCCGTTAAAGACACCTGCAGAACTTTACTCAAAGGTTTATATTCAGGAATAGTTGCTGTTACACACACCAAGGCTAAATTGTACTGTTGTTCAAAATTTTGAATTAGTTTTAAAGAAACGAATAAGTTAGGTTATGGTAAGAGGGTGGACAGAGTGTGAGTGAGTATCGAAGGCCATGACTTTAGAGCTCAACATATTTACATCGTAGAATAGTCATAATCCTGGCATTCTGGAGGGAATCTTGGACAAAGAGAAAAAAAAAACGGAACTGCCACTTAGTAATTTTACTCCATTTGCTAGTAATGTAACAGTCAGCATGTCACATAGTCTTTTTGTTGTCTTCCTTTTGTTTGACCACCTGTTACTCCTCTTGCAGACTCTGACCAGGTTCTGAAGGAGGTGCACTTGTACAATGACGTGATGCTTCCCTCCACCAGTAAGAAGCTGCCCTTGCCCCTCTCCCCCATGGAGTCCTCTCCATCCCTGGCCAGCTCGCTGACCCCTGACCCCGCCACTACCACGTCCAGCTCCAGCCCAGAGACCAGCTCCACGGAGGTACAGAACCCCCAAACTCCCATCACACTCACAAACCAAGCTTCCAAGGAGATGGATGGATTTAGTCTGCTTGTAGTACTGTTTAGTAACTATTAATTATCATTACAGTCTTATAAGGACAGATGTGACTTCATGAGGAGTGCACAATATCTGGAGGGGAACTTGTTTATCTTTTGGTGAAATGTTTAGATTTAATTAACTAGGTTGGCTCCTATCCACATTTAGACCAAATGACTACATGCTTGTCTCTAGACTTATACTGTAATATACATCTGGTTCAGTTTGACTCCTGTTGATGGGGACAAATGTGGTTTAAACTTCTGTTGTTTCTGGGGGTTTTTTTGCAGCCCAGTAGCCCCATGGATTACTGTTTCCAAGTGGACTCGGACATTGGGGCCGAATTCGGTATAGATATGGTGGAGAAGCTCTTTGCTATTGGCACTGAAGCAAAAAACCCATTCAGCACCCAGGTACGAACAGGCCTTGTCTGCAAAGCTATCTGGGTATATCTTCGGAAACATTGGTATTTGGGACATTGAAACACATTAAGCCTTTTCCACAATGGGAGTTAATGGAGGGGAAAACACTTAATGTAATAAGATTGTAATGTAATAAGACTATACTCGTAGGATTTTGGTTTAGATTAAGTCCACGAGGTCCCAAAAAATTGGAGGGGTACATGGCCAACCGTAGAGCCGTGCGTACACCCTCTGATGACAACATTTACGCCACGCGGACTCTAGCGGACCCTCGCCTACTGGCGTACGTGCAAAGTATAACACTGGCCTAAGAGATTGCACTAGTCACCGCTAACCACGCGTATCTTTAACATTTTAATTAATAGCGCTACAGTGCCTGTGTTGCACCCAGTAGTAAAGTGTTTCATGACGCTAATGCTGATTCTCTCTGTAAAAGCCATCATTTACCACACATAATGTTAACGCTCTGATGGAGCACAGTGCATCCAATGTAATGGTGTAGTAAAGTTTAGCCTGGTACCTTAGCTACTTCCATAGCTCAGAGCTGGGTGAGGGCCTCACACATGACCCCTGTTTTCCTGCAGGAATTGTGTGACCTGGACCTGGAGATGCGGGCTCCCTACATCCCCATGGACGATGACTTCCAGCTTCGCATCCCGTCCCCCCTGGAGCCACTTCCGTCCGGCCATCTCCCCATGACTGCCATGAGCTCCATTTTCCAGCCCCTGCCCACTGACTCCTCCTCTTCATCCTCTCCGTCCTCCTCCTCCGCCTCTTCACCCAGTGGCAGTGTGGGGCAGCAGGAAGCCCTCTCTCGCGGCCCCTCGCCCCTGCACATGCTTATGGAGAGCGGAAGCTCTCCCAACTCCCCGTTACACACGCCGCACCTCCGGGACTCCTCAGACATACCGCGCAGCCTCTCGGACCTGCTCGACGTCAGCCGTCGCGCCTCCAGGTAACGACTCCACACAGGATTGGTCAGACA
This sequence comes from Clupea harengus, assembly GCF_900700415.2. Classification (NCBI taxonomy): domain Eukaryota; kingdom Metazoa; phylum Chordata; class Actinopteri; order Clupeiformes; family Clupeidae; genus Clupea; species Clupea harengus. Next base: position 11,518,761 of record NC_045166.1, read on the forward strand.
ACTTACCTATTTGTGTATGAAAGCATTAACAACAGTCAAGGTACAGAACTATCATTTGACTAATAAATCAACCTTTTTATGGTACAAGACAGCTCTTGCTCTGATACACTGAACTGAAACACAAACTTTTTTGTTTTGTTTTTGAAAGCCTCTGCCCTTTGCTCACTGCCTCTCGTATGTGTTTCAGGAGGTCAGCTTTGGACCAGTCGTTTTCTCCCAAGATGCTGGCCCTGCAGAACAGCCAGCGCAAGAGGAAGCTGGAGGAGACCACCACACTGTCCCAGGCAGTCGGACTGGTCAGTCTCTCTCTGTCTCTCCCTCTCCATACCTCTCTCCACATGTCCTGTCGTTTTTTGCCTTATTACAATTGCTTGATGTAAATTGCAATGAGAGGGTCAGTCTCGTGACAAATCTGTGTGTCTGTGTCTATATTAAGGGTAATAGAGTTTCATCAGGTTTTGACATTGTCCTGTCTTCATTCGCAGGGTGCTTTGCTGCAGAGTATGGACAGCACCTTAGAGCCTGGCAAGAGGGCCAAAGTGTTGGAGGTGAAGGGCTCCAGTATGCTTGGTGGGAACAAGACCATCCTGATTCTGCCTTCAGGTGAGCACAACTTTCTGCTCTGAAGTGATGGCTTTTCGTTTATCTGTCCTGGGCTGTCTGGATGGATTTAAAATGGCAGTGTGTAGGGGGGTCCCAAACACAAAAGTCCAACATTGAACAAAGAGCTTTACTTATAGAGTGCTTTTTGAGAGTTGTATAGATATCCTCAAAGTGCATTACATCATTATAAGAGCCAAAGTTATGCCCAAAGATAAAAGTTAATGACCATCAACCAAATTTGTGTTACCAACAGGAACAGAACCAAATACACAGGGTATGCCTCATGTATTGGACCATTACAGTGTTCTTCAGGCTAACACGCTTTGCCCTGTTCTCCTATTGACTGTAAGGAAACGGCTGGTCTGACTGAAACTCTCTCTCTCCTCTGCTCTCTCCCTCAGACATGGCGAGTCGTTTGCTGTGCAGCTCGCTGGAAACGAGCGTGGCGAGCGGCCTGCCCCAGCTCACGCGCGACGACTGCGAGGTCAACGCGCCCATTCAGGAGCGCCACCACCTGCTCCAGGGAGAGGAGTTGCTTCGGGCGCTAGACCAAGTCATCTGATTGCTCTCTTACCCCTGCCCCTGTCTCTCTCTCGCTCTCTCACCTGGCAATACAGGACGTTTCAAGCCCCACCCTCCCGTCCTTGTCCCCCATGACCATAGCCCCAGAAAGCCCCCCCCCCCCCCCCTTCTATTTATATTTTCTATACACAGTTCTTCTGACATGCCTCGCAAATTGCACCTTCTGTACATTTTCAGTCCCACCCCCGCCAACACCCCCCTCCCAAACACACACACACACACACACACACACACACACACACACACACACACACACACACACACACACACACACACACACACACACACACACACACACACCAGCGACGCAGATGACACCAACCCAAAGGGGAGTAGAATGTAGACGGAGCACTTGCCTCCTGATTATGGAGCCCCAAAGAGTTGGGGGGGGGGGGGGCTTATGTGTTTGTGTGTGGTGTGTGTGTTAATTGCGTCATACAGTGGCATCAAACATAACCAATGGCGAGTTTTCGTATTTAAAAAGAAATAAAAAAGGCCTTAAAAGCAAAACACACACTCCCAGAGCGCACACCTCACAAACTGTCTCCTGGCTCCCTAAAGATACCCGCCCCCTTCCTTATCCCCAACCCTTGCCCAAAAAAAGAACACGCCTTGTTGTTCTCAAGCAGTGTGTAGCTACAGTCGCACAATCTATTTTCTTAAAGAAAAAAAACAAAAGAAACAGATACCAGCAGTCCATGCAATATACAAAAACCCTTTGTAATGGATGATTACTTTTAATGGAAGATTTGAACAATTTATTTTTTCTCTGTCTGTCTCGTTTCCTCGTTAGACTATGTTTTTGACGTTTTTCTGTAGCAGTTTAATGTAAGAAGTTTTTAAATGTACGCCTACATTCTGCTATACGGTTTTTAAAAAGAAACATTTCTACCATGTCGCTGTCCATTCATGTTCTTTTTCCGTTGTTGCAGTCTAGTTTCCAGAGAAGCGTGTGGACCACCTACAGATTAAGTCGCAGAAAGAGTTTGGAAAATTGAACAATGTAAACTGACTGTTTAAGGGAAATCAATCAAGTCACTCAAACCATGGAGAGAAACACCAGTGGCCCTTTCCCAGTCGGTGTGCTAGGCCGATAAGTCGTAGACACACACATTTCAAGTGTCAATTTAGGTGATATAGAGTTTATATTTTTGACTGTCGAGATTTCCAAACTCACTTTGTAATAGATATCTAGAAGGCTTGTTTTTGTTTTTGAAATCATGCTTTATTAGGAAGCATTTTAACAGGTTTGTTGATGTATTAAACTTTGTCAACGTATATGAATATATATCAGTCGTGCAAAATCGCAACTCAACTATCCATCTTTCAGCTTTCATTACAGTACTCCGACAGGGAAATGCATGGATCAAGTAAGACATTTTCTTTCCCGCCGTGTGCTCATGGAGATCATCTTGTAACAATGTTAGCATTGTTAAATCCTTTTGTCTTTCCATACTTTAGGAGAGTCTTTTCTTCTGTGATGCGTCACATTGTAAACCTTCCTTTAATTCATCTCTGCACCTGTATTCTCTTAACACTAAATGTATCGTTTATTGCATCATCAGTAAAGGACAATTGTGGACCAGATTGGTTTTTGGTGTGACTTGTGTGTTTTTGCCATGTACCTAATATTAATATAATGAAACACCTAAGTTTCTATATTTATTTATTTAATTGAAGGTAGATTCTGCAATTCCGACCAAATGTTTTTGATAATTGAGTTCAACTGCCAATCGACTTGCACCTCTTCCTTCTATGCTCCTGAAGCAAGGTGTTGTTTGGCTGGAATTGTTAAGGGCTCGGTCCGAGCCACTATGTTTGTTTCCCATTCACTGAGCCAGATCTGTGTACGAACACTGGAGGTTTTTCGAGCGCATACATAATGGACAGCTAACGGACTGGGGGGAGCATTTAGCCGAATTCTACAAAAAGTATTGGATTAAAACCGCAGACCTCACCTTTAATAGCAACACTGTTGAGTGTGTGCTTCACTTCAAGCAGTTCATCCAGTAATCACACATGGCCTGCGCAAACATGTAGACGCAGATGCATAGGAAGACTGATGGAGAGAGATTGCACTATTTAAGCCATCCTCACAATATAGGCCAGCATATTTACCTGCATTTTTCTTCATTTGATAAGGAAGTTGATTCCAAGTCCTGTGAAAATGTCAGAATGATCATCAATCAGTCAAAATGACATGCACTATTTAATTGAAATTGACTGAATTCATTATAATTGTCTGTAGGCCTACATGAGAGGCTGTGTGCTGCTGTGATGATTCCATTTTCCCAAATGACTAAGGATTTTTTCCTAAGGGAGACGATAAAGGGTAATCCTAACTAATTATATAGTTATTGAGATCAGCAGTATTTGTATGTATTACTATTATATCCGCAGCGGTCTAAATGCTGTGCTCTGACATCAAAATTAAATTTTACCTTGAGAGGAGAAAACAAACTACCTGGACCTCTAGCATCCAAAAAGTCAGAACAAGGATTTGTCTGATAGCCCTAACCCGTAACACCAGACGAGTAATTAGAGTCTCCTTAATGGCTTCACGGAAACAGGTGTTCTAAACGCCAACGGTTCAACTTGTTTGCGAGGCAGATCTGCTCAGTAGTCCAACACTGACACCATGCCAGAAGGTAAGATGATGGTATACAAACAAAAGAACATCTATGTCAAGGGTAAATTAACTGATTGATCTTGTTTCATAGTAAAGAGCACAGATCACTACTTGCCACCGCTGAGAGAGGACTTTGAGGGACTGTTGGGCCGTTTCCAGCTGACCGAAAGTGTGCGATATGAGCATTTCGCTCCGATTTGGAGAGAAATGAACCTCTCATCTATTCACTAGTACGATTACATTTTAGCCACCGTTTTAATTCAGATACTGTTAAATAGTTGTCTTAAATTATTTAAGTCTAACACTAGATAGCTACAGAAATATTCTTCAAAAGCTAAACAGCGAACTCGCTGTTATTTCAAATGTTATTTAAATGTCAATTTTTATTTTAAACCAAAAACCTTCCTAATGACTAAACATTGTAAGTTAGCCTACCTGTTGTAAACAAACACTAGTCTTAACCTTCCTAACTCTATTCATTTGTCTGTGTAGTGGCATACCTCAATCCAACGAGAAGAGGCTCTTCACCAAACAGGCTTTGTCTTCAGCCTATCCATATTTACTGCCTCCTTACAACTTCCAGATCAGAGTGGGAGGGCTGTACCTGCTCTATGGCTTGTATAGCTCTCAGCTAGCTTGGCCGCGGGAAAAGGTGCTTGTCTCTATTCTAGAATCAGACGATACATTACATTACACCACGCATGTATCCTACATTAAATTATTAAAGTAACACTATGCAACATTGACACTTTTTGAGGTATGGTTTTATAGGCAACTAGTTTTGGTACCATCCTCAAATTAATTTTGATAGCATATGGTCATGTGAAGGACAGATAAACCACCTGTGTCTTTCTCACTAGTCATCCAGGATATGCACTATGTAGTTATGTGTTCTGGGCTGGAACACCCTGCAAAAAAATTGAAGAAAAGCTTTCACAGCATGACATTGCCAGCTATACTGTCAAAAGACCTCTGTTGGTGTGTTTGCAAGCTTGTATCAGTGTCAACTGGGCTGTTAGTGATGTTTGCAAGGTTTTTGCATGCCTTTTAGGTAGTTAGCTTGCTAGTTTTGGAACAGAACTCCTTATTGCTGCTTTAATTCATTTTGGCCGAAGCTTTTATCGGTGATTTACAGTGTCAGACCCATGCACCTTGCTTTACCAGTCGAGCTACTGCAGACATCCCAAGTCTCCCGGAAGCTCCGGGAGTCTCCCGCATATTGATAGCGACTCCCTGATGCCCGAAAATTACTTAAAATCTCCCGGAATCTAGAGCGAGCGAGCAAGACCGCGCACGCGAGACGGACGTGCTCCAAACCGCGTAAGCATTTGTGTAGCGCGCGCACGACAGAGAGGGAAAGGGACCTAGAGACTGTGCGTGTGAGTGTGTGCCTCATGAAGCATCCTGATTGGCCTGTTTCGGTAAGTCAACCAATCAATTTTCAGTGTGGGCGGGGTTTTATGTCTTCTCCTGAACCGAATTAATCAGTTCAGTGTATCTAGGAACAGGAGCACCAAGGCAGAGGGAGAGTACCCTAAAAAACGAAAATATAAAACACATTTTACAACAGACTATACAAAGGTGTACCCCTGTCTTAGAAAAGTAAATCACAAAGACAGTCTTGCTCGCTGTACAATCTGTAACAGTGATTTCAGCATTGCCCATGGCGGGTTAAATAACTGTAAAAGACATGTTGAGGTGAGTTCAACAAGTTTCGTTTCATGTGCATATTATTCAGGCCAGCTAGTTGCCAGGGCTACTTGAAAACCACAAACTCCTTAGACCTGTTTAAAGTTGCAATGGAAAATAAAAGCAGTTAACATAAATAGTATAAGCAGCATATAAATAGTAAAAGTAATCTACAAATTTAAACATAATTAACAAAGAATTGCATAGGGCTATAGCCTATAGAATGATATTATACTTTTATATCTTTTAGGGACCACAACTTGTTAGGGAGCGCAGGCAAATAGGCCTAGGCCTACATGAAGGCTACATGTAGGCCTGCATGTAAATAGTTTTTTTTATTTTTTTGGGGGGGGGGGGGGGTCGGGATACCTCCCTGAAATGACTTTTTGCAGGTTGGGATGTCTGCTACTGGAACACGACACTAACACTATTTTCTTTCTTGTTTTTACTTTACGCAATCAGACCCCCCCCCCCCCCCCCCCCCCCTTCCATAGGGAGTATGAGCTCTGTATGTCCAGTTCTTGCCAGCGCTCATTAGCGCTTGATAGCGATATTTGGGTCCTGTATTTTGAGCTGACATTATGGTTCTTATCTAAAAGATGGATGTCTGGTGTTTGAGCAGGGCTGAAATTTCAGTGCTTGCCATAGACTGCTGTGTTCCGTAGGTACGCCCCTGCTCATGACATGACATGTTTATGTGTCTAAGATTTGGGTAGCTCTGAAGGACTGGGATAACATTCAGGAGTTTATCCAGAATGCGTGGGAAGGACAGCACTTGGATGTGGTCTATGTTTACTGGAGGCTTCAGTCCGGGAAGGCCTTCCTGTACAGTGCTATGCCTGTTCCGGTATGTTCTGCTATTTCTACACCCACAAAGCTTGAAGCTTAACCTACTTTGTTTCTCCCTGTTGCCACAAGTTGAACCTTTCCCCCATGGTTGTAAATGGTTCTAACATCACCTTGATTAGATAAATGAAATTCCCCTCTAAGTGAAAAAGGATTCTGCCTATCTGTGGTGTGATGAGATCATATCATTTTCTTTGTAATCTTTGAGTAGTATTCCTAAAATGGGTTGAACACTTATCCTTTTATTTAGTGAACGCCTTACTGACATTGATGTGACGTTGACTAACTAAATTGGATTTAAATATTTTTTGATTTTTTTGCAGTTTCCCCAAATAACCAAAATACATGCTTCTCTTGCTACATACATTCTGTTAACCTGCAGTTGCTTTTCGAAAAGAGGCGCCCCGTCCCAAAGCCGCAAGGGCAAGAATTGCCTACAGAGCGTCCTGAACGAGTGAAGACCTTTGTCAGCTTAGACACCAATAAGGTGAGGTCCAATCCCTTATTCCTTTATTCAAAACCCTCTCTGATCTCATTTAAACACCCATATTCTCTTTAGTTTAGCTTTCATAACTTCATGTCCACACAACCTACTGGGAGGCCTACTGTATAGGCCTAATTACATCTCGTAGCGCTCTCCCAAAGACAATCAGCTGAAGACCTCCATTAGCTGAATTAGGTATGCTAGCACGGAGGCCTATGATCCACTTGACCCCTATAGAGAGTGGGTACAGAAACGTTCACGGAGAGTGGTGGCTGTTCTATTACTGTGCCTTCACAGTTGTGCACGTCAAGAGACCGTGTCAGATTCCCACCGTCTCACATCTGATTGCATGCAGGAGATGAGGCATATCCAGGAGCGCTATGAGAAAATGAAGGTCACCTTGTCCTTGACCTCCACTGTGAGTGCTACACAGCGGGACGTCGTCAAGCTAATGCAGAACTGTGCTCAGGAGTATGAGCGACAGCAGGACTCCAAGAACGTGAGCTGCAGCTCCATTTCAATTCCGCCTTGTTCTACATTTATGCCATTACCGCATTTTCTCTGTGTCACTGAGAGCCCCAGACAGTTCCGTACTTTTTTCATTCTGTATGTTGGCACCTATTGTTTTCCTATTTTGCTTGCATTGCATTTTGTCCTCATAAAATGTTTGTCTTCAATCTCTAACAAACTGATGCTGCATCATCTTTCCTGATTTAAGGCCAGCAAAGACTGCGCTGACTACGCAGTATTCTCGGAGAGGGAAGAAGTGAGTCCGCCTTGCCAGATTACCATCACTTCTTCAGATACATAACACCTCAGGTTTTAGCTCAACATCACTAATCACTGCATAGGCCTATTTTTGATAGATCTGTGAAGCATTTTTTTTGGGAAGATGGTGATACTTTCCAGATTATGTCTAGCTTTTCTTCTGCAAGTCTTTTCCCCTGTGCCTGTGAAACATCAGGGGACACATAGTTTAGGGTTAAGTTTGCCAGTCACTGTATGAACGCAGGGAAACACCATTTAAGGTGATTTAGCTGTAATCCTCCATCTAGGACCATCGGACACCGTGCCAGTATAGTTCCTCATGAGACGTCCTGATTGTTGCTTAACAACTAATGGTATTTACTTATAACAACTCTGAAAGCTGCATCTAATGTCAGAATATATCTGTATTATTCCCACAATTCCATGTCTCATTTTAGTCTTCAAAGCGGGCACAGCTGCTTGAATCCATTAAGTCCAAGTCATATGGACTCCTTACAGAGGTAGGTAACCATGTAACACCCCAATGTATTAATCCAGCAACTGCCTTTGTGTGGTAGAATTGTGCCAACAAGATAGGCAAATCCTAAATTGGTTTAATCAGTTTTGGTATCCCCTGTAGGCATCTAAGTCCCGTCGCCATCGTCAGGTGGAGGGTGAGGTGACGAGCTCTGTGCCTGATCCGTACGCTGAGTATTATGCCAGTGGCAAAAAACGCACAATCTCATTGAAGGCAAGGACCTGCAGAGCCCTCGGAGAAGGTACAGGAGTGAAAGTGATTGCTAGCTACTATCTTACTGCTGCCTGATGGAGTCTGTAGTTTTGTAATTACAATTGGGTGGTGTTATCATGTTAAAATCACATTGAAATGCATAGCAGTGTGTTAAGAAGATGGTATGCTGTGGTTATCAGGCGTGGTATACTTTCTCAGATCTATTAAAAGGACAGTCTAGCTGCATGTGTTCAGGTTGTTAAAATACTTTAAATACTCAGCAGATGAATTAAAAAAAAAAAAAATCAATGCCTTCAGGTTGTTGACATGTAACGAACGAGTTAACATCTTTCTGTTTTTTTTCCAGAGGGGAAGCGTGACCCAACGCACCACTGGCTCTTGAGCGCGGCAGAGAATGACAAGGCGGCACGTGAGTAACCTTCCCTCCCCTGTCCCAAATGGTGTATCATATCAATGTAGAAATGTTCACACTAAATCTATGTCTTTGTGTGTTCTCAGTGAAACGAAAGACACAAAAGGGCAGATTCAAGTGGTGAATCGTCTGGAACGTCAGAAAAAAACAAAAACTTTATTTTTGAAAAGATTTGTATTTTTTAAAAGGTTATTACATATTCTGTTGGATATTTTGAACACCATCTGTATTTGTATAGTTGAAGTAGTCTGTTTGTTTGTTTACCTCTATAATTGTATTTAGGTTTTATTAATAAAAGTTACTTTATGCTGCACACTCTAAATTCTGTTTTATATGGTTTGGTTAATTGTTTTTCCTCTAGCTGAGATGGTGGGAAAAGTCTCCAGTCTCATTATGATTTTATGTCTCAACCTTTGTAGACCTTTAGACCTATCAACAGGTTTATTAGTATCATGGTTTAAAACAATTACTGCAATACTTTGCTGTCCTTAAAACAGACAGTATGGAACAATTTTCCACTTTTTGAAGCATGTTTTAATAAACAACTAGTACTAGTATAACCTTTTAAATGAATTTGCATGGTATTTAGTCATCGTTCCAACTCCTTACTTGTGCTGCTTTAGGCATTATAAATCTCTTAAATTCTCAATGCCATGTATACATGAATCTTTTGTAGAGCAAGAGTGAAATTTAAGGTTTGTGTCCATACCAAATCTTCAGCGTAACATTGATGATTTGGCTGTTTTAAAATTGTATGTTTATTGGTCTAGTGGGCATTGAGAGAACAGTGTGTCCCTGATATGATCAGTGTAGAATAAAGGGTTTGCTTAAGAGTCATTGTGCTGCTTTTGCACTTGGTAGACAGGAAGGAAGGGCGTCTGGTGAAGCAGGAAGCTGTCTGATGTGTATATGTGGGGGTGGGGTGGGGTGGGGGGATGTTAGGTTGGCGTAATGAGATGGAAGACATTTAGGGTGTTCGAAAAGGGACATTAACACCACTTGTACATTACTTCCATTTTCACAGTTTAACATAACATGACCAGCAAGTTTCTAACCTGTTTGATAAAAGCAAGTATTGTCATATCATTGTCTAAATTCCCCAGCTCTTAAATGTAGATAGACCGCTGTTGCATGTGGTGTTTGACTTACATGGGCCAGCAGGTGGCAGTATTGCTCTGTTCATAGGTTCTCTGAAATCTTCTGCCACATCAACAGGAGGCCCTGCAGTAACTGTCATTATACTCTAGCCTGAAGCACATGCTGTGGCTGTGCCATTGATTCCATACAGTTTCACTGCTCTCATAAATGTCTATTTATAGTCACAGTTATAGAAGTTAGTTTTTTCTCTGAATTTAACCCATCATGCAGACATTCTGATCCTAAAGTTTCATCAGTTAAGATTATGTGTACCATCCTGAGAGTAAAGTGGCACACCGTGGCCCTGTAATAACACGTCCAGCTCCTGGGTTCCATTCCAAAGGGGTATAATATAACACCATAGTATGCATACCAAGGGATACCTCTTGTCTTGTGGCAGTTACTGTAAGACTGTTATCAGTTACTGAATGTCTGTCTGTATGTCTAGATTGTGTCAAAACCGTGCCAGTGACAGATTTCTCACTTAAAATCTTCTCTGGGTTATCAAACAGTACCAGGAGTTGCCTTTCTGACCATGTCCTGCCACAATAAGACTTGGCTTGTTGATCCTGCAAGGCTGTGCTCACAATGAGAAGGGCATACTTAATGCGTGTTATCCTACAAAATATACTTTTATGGCTTTTTTCACCTCAAGCATGTGGGTTCATTCTCTCCCATCTCGTTACTTTCCCTACAAGCACGTCTTGCTTTAACGCTGGTTCCATTAATGAGTCGTTCAGGCTTTGATCTGGGCTTCTCCCTTTTCTCCACTGGTGAACCTTTGAGAGTTTGCTCTTTGATCACAGTAAGTCCAGGCCTCCTCCTCTTCCAAAGTACCCGTCAACTGGCACTCCAGCCTTTTTCTAGGTGACTGCATTGATCTGAGTCTCTCCGGCTGCCTCTTCTTTGGTGTGGGGTGTGGGGTGGGGGGGGGCAATTCCCAGCAGCAATGTGTGTGTGTTTTTTTTTTTTTTCGGGAGTTGAAGCTTAATGAGGCCAAATGGTATTGGGAGAAGGAGGAGAGGAGAAATGAGAGTAGAGTAGAGCGTAGAGTAGAGCCAAGTATTGCACAGACAATATTTCTCTGAATACTAACATCCATGAATTGAAGCATAATAACCCACAAACTTGTATTTACAGCTTGTTTTTTTTAAACATGTCAAGTTGATACTGTCTTTATTTAGCCTGTATCTCCAGTGATCAACATAAAGAATGAAGAGCAATGACACGTTTAAATAATCTTTTCTATAAAAAACAGTCTTAGTAAGTAGTAAGTAGGATTACATTCTAAAAACACACAGTAGCTCCCCAATGAAACACTTTTCAGAAAGCAATCATGGTGGTCAGAACAGAAGGGCAGCCTACAGTGAACGAAAGCCTCGGTCCTTCCACCTCTCACTGTGTTTGTTACATTCCCTGAAATATCGAAATTGGGGATTCACAGACTTTCTTTAGCAGTGACAGTTAACAGTGAACTGTAGTCAGATATGACATCAAAAAGTGTTCATCCACTGCACTGTAACGAATGTCTTAACTTAACCTATGAACCTACCTTATGAATAGACTCCCGTATGAGCTGGCCACTGATGCATGAAGGATGTACAGGGTTTCTGTGGGATGACATCTCAATAAAATGACGTTTAGGGGAACAGAGAGGGTACACTGTCTTCGGCTGAGGAATTACAAGTCAGTCTGATATTACACACATGGAGATAGTGAGGTCTATGCTACAGGAAACAAAACTGCCTGCATGTGTCCTACAAATAAAATGGTTAGACCTTACAGCACAGAAGTACAGTAAGAGCTAAAGGCTGAAATCAGAGATATATTGATATATAAATATAAATAGATATATTGAAAGAACAGTTGTCATGCAATACACCTAGAGTTGACTAGCAACCCTAGATGTTCGTATGTGAAGTTGACTGTCATGTAGGCTACCGCTCAAATGTAATGCCCACCTCTGTTTTGAACTTCACACAATAAATGATTTTCTGTCTCAATGATGACATATATCACGAGCATGCTCAGATTGATAAGATATGAAGTGCGGTGAACTGCAACACATTTGTAGAAAAAAATGTAATCAAACTGTGTGGGTTAGGCTACTGATTGCTGTATACTCGATGATTACGCAGGCATTTGGCAATGGATTTGCCCTGTCCTTGAGGCTCTCACAAATATCCAATATCGGGTCTCGGAATGTGCCATAATGATAGTAGCCTAAACTAAGGTCGTGTTATAATTGCATCAATAGTGTAGTGTGAACTGTTTTTTCCTCACTCTGCAATGTCACGTTGACCTCATTAACTAGATAAATGATTACACAGTGTAATATGTGTGTAATAAAATGTTTGAACTTGTAGGCTCATGCAGACAACCTCATCCTGAGAATTTTATGACGATTTTATGATGATTTAACAGACTCTTTTTTGCTGTATCTGCAAATAGCATGTACTCTATTAATCATCAAAAATGCACATTAGCCCTTCAGTATGCCAAACTGAAAGGGGGGAAGGGTCGTTTGATTTAGAAGTCCTGCCAATTTACTGAGTTGGGTTGAGAAATCATAACTATCGTTTGATTCCTTTGGCTCTGTCGAAACGGGGACCTAGTACTCTACGTCATCGCTCTTGCGCGCACTCGTGCTTCAGATCATTTATACACAGGCAATGGTCGCGCAGTCAGCGAGAGATTTGGAATGACAAGCAAATTCTCCGTTTCTCCGAACAGTCGGGTGCAACAGTCTCTACGTAGACTATCAGTACGCCTATCAAGATTAGGGAAGACGGGTTCTACTTAAATGATCCACAGCATTTACGAAATTAGTACCGCTAGGAGAATCGTATGCGCGCATAACTGCGAGTCTGTTAGCCAGCTAACATTAGCTTCGCGAGCTAGTTGTATGCTTCAAGGCTGAGCAGTGGGAGCATAGACGCCCCACTCTCACATCAACATCGGGCACGACGTTGCGTCTGTAATCACATGCGATTTTCTTTGGTTTTTCACGAACAACCATGGCGACTGACCTTATAAAGGGCTTTGTTCGCCTTTGTCTGAACCTTCAGGACCCGCATCATGTGGCAAGATTTCAACAGCTTTGCGGAGTCAGGGGGACCTTTCCTAGAAAATCTGCCAGGACGGAGGAGAAAGAATTGGAGCCCTCTCCCAACGGTTCTTGTGTCAAGCAATGTACGCGAGAGAGCATAGACGACGGGAGTGTTGGACAGAACATTAGCGACCTCCGACAGAGAAAACACACAAGTTCAGAAACTACAAAACAGGAAGAATGCTCAAATGGCTTGCTCAACGGGGCTGCAATGCCCGAAACGGCAGAGCCTGAAGAACAAAATACTCAATCGGAGAGCTGTCCAAACACTGACAGCGAACAAGGAGGGTCGAAAGGAATTGTCAAGCCGCTTCGCAAGAACTCCCTGACTGGTGATGTTGGCCAGGAGTTCATTATTGAGAACAAGTTCCTCTTCTGTCTCTTCACTTTTGGAACAGAACTGGGCAATGAAATGTTCTTCATCGTGTTCTTTCCCTTTCTCATGTGGAACGTCGACGCCTATGTCAGCCGGCAGATTATCGTGGTGTGGGTACTGGTGTTGTTTCTCGGGCAGTCCACCAAAGACCTCATACGCTGGAAACGTCCAGCGTCACCGCCGGTGGTCAAAGTCGAGATGTTCTACAATTCGGAATACAGCATGCCATCCACCCACGCTATGACTGGCACCGCACTCCCCTTCTCACTTTTCATGCTTACTTACGGTCGCTGGCAGGTAAGCAGTCACACTCATGTGTAGGCTACACGCTTCTGAAGCCATATGATAATAAACCATCGCACAAATAACACGTAAACAATCCTGTTACGACAGGTACGGTTTTCAGAATTCCAGTTTATGTTATGGGCTCTCTTCCAAATTTTGGGACATAAACTCGTATAGCGTAGTGTACAATTCCCTACTGTCATTATTATACATATAACGCAGCACATTCACACAAGTAAACCAATTAGCATAATATTAACAGCAGGCCACCGAGGAATGGAAGCGAATGAAAATTCAAAATCATTCTTTGGCTTGCTTGGACCATAAACACCACGTGTCAACTCATGGTGCAAGTTGTATCTTTGCTGTAATAAGCCGTGAAGAAAGATAGGCTGATAGTAACGATTCCAGGGTTTCCTTTATGAAATTTTGATGCACACGCACTGAAAAACAGGACCGTGACGTAATGTCCCTGCTTGTCACCTGACTTGGAGCATCCCCGGAACTTTCAGGCTCTCCCAATGCTATCCTGTATATGTTGAGCTGAATCTGGGCAGAACCACTGATAAGCAAGGACATTTCCCTCTCTTGCTTATCTAGCTTGGAAAAGCATGTCATCGTTATGAAGTATGCAGTGTTTGTATTCCTTAAGTCCCAGTCACACAGTTAGACCAGTGCATAGTTATTTCTTCTAAAAATGCAGGAATCTCAGACAAATTTAAAAGAAGCACTGGGTCCCAAGCAGCCCTGCAAAATCCACATCCACATAAACCAGTGCAGTGAGCAATGCCAAATCACATCACTTTCAAAGCTGTCTTCTCACATAATAAGGGACAATTAAGTACAGACAACATAACTGCCTAAGAACTATGTTTTGGTGTTGGCATGTTGCCAGGTGCTTAGTCAGTATGAAACATCACAATGGTATGAAACATCACACTCTCAAGATTCAGAGTATTTTTGATCCTATATTGTTCCCAAACCATTTCACAATGGCTTTATCTGTAATAGGGCTGCACAATATAGGAAAAGACATTGCAATATCTTTTTTATGCGATATATATTGCAGTATGACGAAAAAAATCGGGAATTTTCACCAGATGATTTGAATTCTTTAGAAATAATTAATAATTCTACAATGATTGGGATAATTCTGTAGTTAAGTGAGTTGAATGGAAAATAAAACTAATAGTAGGGGGGAAAAATACTTTTTACTCTGAAGATTAGTTTTTTTGAATGAACAATCCCTGATTTAACTTTAATGCTGTATTATTGGTTTAAGCGCACCAAACACAGAAGCAGGTGAGTGTTTTGACAACTTTGAAGCAAGTTTGGAGGGGGGAATGAGGTTGTTTGATACACTGGTTAACTCACCCTGATGAAATGTCTCTTGTAGATGAGTCATGGAAAATGAAACCGTGAAAGTTTTCCTTTTGTATCAAGCAGCAAACGCAAAACTTGTAACATGACATGTTTGAGTGAATTTGCCTTACTTGACATTGCACGTCCTGTGATGTGACTATTGTGCATGCTTACATTGTAATGACGATGCTGAAACTTTTACATTTAGTCATTTAGCAGACGCTTTTATCCAAAGCGATGTACAAGGGAGATAACAATCAAGCTACGAGCAATAAAGACCTAGTGTAAAATGAAACATGAAACAATATATTGTGCAGCCCTAATCTGTAACATGTGGACGTTTCTCGCTTCTTATAGCCTGTAGTGTCAATGGCTGTGTGACCACTTTAAAATGACAAAAATGATAAATCAGGCTTTATAACCATCCTCTGTTTGAGATAACAAAACCTTCACCATTTTGTTGCAGCGCTAGGCTAACTCTCGGCCTGATACCACATGGACCCAGAATACCTGACTGCTTTTATGGCCGTTAATCTGTAGATGGAAGATGAGGGAGAAGCAATAGCGGGTTGATGAGGTGATAACACACAGTTACCTCTGTTATCTCTTCGTTCCTCGCTTTGGATTATAAAAGTTACAAAGAAGCTGGTGTGATCCTTTTGGAAAAGCAGCGTGAGCAGCCACGCCTCTGTGATAAGTGGAAGGTATCTCTGGCCATGCGGCGGTGAGATGGATGCACACAGATGTAGACACACAGCATGACCAGATATGATAAAGTCATGGTCAGGTCAATGTGCTCAGGTAGCAATTACTTTTAGATTGGCTTCAGAGCCTAGCGAAGTCTGATTGGGCTGTTTGTCGTTCCCTTGACGATAGTCCGAAAGTAATAGAAAGTGTAACTGAAAAGATGTTGGCATTAAGAGTGCCCTGACTCTAGCCAATGGATGTATAGTTCTAACTTATTCTCCAGATGAGTAGAAGAGCGCTGGCCAAAAAATTCCAAATATGTTGCTGAACAAGACAATTAATTTCCAATGCTGCATGGATTGTCCTGTGGTCAAACAGAGTGCATCTGCTCTGCTTTGACCTTGCTACCCCCTTTTCGCAGTCTGCTATATCAGGAAGCCAGGAACAATGACTCCGGTTCAGGTTTCCGTCTCCCTCATTCTCTTTGGACAGCTCTTTGCAGCTGTGGACTGGCAGCATCCTGATGCTGCATGTCAGGCCTAAGCTTTAAGCTCATGTTTCCGAGCTGGGTTAAAGGCCAACGAAATTCAAAATGTTGACACAACAAACTCGAATTGGGCGCATGAAAGACAGTGTGGCTTTATGCAGATTAAGCCCCCATGTCTGGCCTGCGTCTCATGTCCTCCGTTCCAACCAAGCAGATCCGGGACAGCATGAGGTAGCCACATATTCCAGTTAGGCAGGTTCGCGGAAAACCAGCTCTCTTCATTGCATGTCTCATCAGAATGTCTCTTAGCTCGTTGGCCCCTGAGATTTACATTGCTGGTTTTATTTAGTGGAGCTCACCACTGACCCCACAGCAGCAGATGGTGAGAGAAATTACGGAAGTAGATGCCCAGGCTCTACATCGTCCAACCCTCCACCCCTCCACACACACACACTTTCCTCTTTCCTCTTAGAACGCTCCCTCACTCAGCTGGAGATGATCTTGGGGGGGAGGGTAGTGCTTACCACACATCCCTTCCTGAGTTTATTCTTCAGGAGACTGATCAGTCCGGGAAATCAAGTGGTTTCCAACCACACCCAGAGGCCTATGGGTAGTGGCGGGCGGGCAGCAGCAGGTGTGTAAGATGAGGGGACCACATCTGAGGGCCTCGTGTGGCAGGCCCCGGGCTCCCTACCCAAATGACCTCATTAAACGGCGGTGACCTGACAGCCTTGTGTGTGTGTGTGTGTCCACCCAAATGACCTCACCAAACACGGCAGCCGGCACTGACTAGTGGTCTGATCCCGTCACCAGTAAAAGAGAGAGAGGGCATGTGAGGCAACACAGATGCTGTGACCTTGCAGCCCTCTATATATGTGTGTGTGTGTGGGTGTATGTGTGTGGGTGTATGTGTGTGTGTCTGGGTGTATGCGTCTGGACAGCTTTATGTTAATCCATGCAAAACAAAGCAGCCTCTCTCTCCCCCTGCCTGCCAACTAGCTGGGCTGAGACAAGGCTATGGCGCGAGCCTCTCTGTCTCTCTACCTTCCTCTTCGTTGTGGTTGGAGAGGGGGTGTTATTCCAGAGCTGTGTGTATTTGCGTGACCGAGGGACAGAGAGTGAGGGTAAACCCTTGTGTGTTTCGGTTAGGGAGGCTAGCCTTGCTCGCAGGCAGTATCCAACCAATGTGCGTGCTTGAGGGTGGTCTTCCGTGAATTGCAGGCGATTTCCTGAATCCAATAAGGTTCTTTTTAGAATATGCTCGACATGTTAGAAGAGAGTGTGCGAGGCTCAGTGTATGCCAGTTTCCTGGGCAACCAAATGAAGGATGATCCTGTGTTTAGAGAAGCCAAATCAGAAATGGAACCAGCGCTGATTTGACTCCGGTCCATGCCAGATCAGGGCCACATCTGACCCAGTCAGATGCTGTCTGTCAACCAGCACTTAAAGGTAGTGTCTGCGATTCTCTGGAACACCAGAGTCAGAGGCTTAAAGGTGACGTCTGCGATTCTCTGGAACACCGGAGTGTTTTTTGAGCGCACACTCAGAACGGACAACTTGAATTGTGTACTTGTGTAACTGTTGGGAGAAAAAGCAACCCTGAACCATCAGTTAGTTTCCTGCATCTTCCTTGGCATTCTCACAGTGTACTTCTCACTCTTAGGCGGCACTGGGCCTTCGCCAGAGTGCCTTACTAAACTGCAGTGATGAAACAAAACAGACCCCATCAGCAACATTAAAGGAGAGGCCAATGTTCGACATTGATCTTCTCTAACTCCCATTCTGTTTGAAGTCCTAGGGTGGAGTGACATAAAGCTACCTCTGAAACATTAGTTAAATGTTTTTGGCCGGCACTTGGCCTTTCCGTTTCTTACATGGCAAGTTTGAGGAACCTATCAAGGTTGTATATATACAGTTGCACACACAAAAATCAGTCTGGCAGGCTATGCAATTCGACAAACAGATTGTAATACCATCAAAGCTTTATCATGGTGTTGGATCACAGTGAATTATGCCATGGAAGGGGTGAACCTGTAGTTAATATACTTATTTCACGTCAGTAACCACATATCTCTCGATCTTTCTCCTTTTCCCCTCTCTCTCTTGCAGTACCCATTTCTCTTTGGCCTGAGTTTGGCAGTCTGCTGGAGTTTCCTGGTGTGCATAAGCAGAATCTACATGGGCATGCATTCTGTACTGGTGAGTAGAGGGTATTCCACACACACACACACACACATGGGCATGCATTCCGTACTGGTGAGTAGAGGGTATTACACACACACACACACTTACAGTGGCTTCTCTTATGGGCTCATGACTCATCTTTTCCTCTGTAAATCCATGTGGGAAATGTATTAATTTACTAACTGACTTGTGTGTTACACATCTGTGGTCCTCACCTCCTGGTTGCTGTTGAGTCGTGCTAGAGAAACAGATGCTCTCGCTCTCTCTCTCTCTCTGCCTAAATGTAGCATCCGTGACTCATCAGTGACTCAGCTGCATCTGCAGTGATGCGAAGTTCGGGGTAACTACGAGACAAACACAGAAAAGTGCCTCTCTCATTGCCCCCCCCCCCCCCCCCCCCCCCATCGATTTGCTGTGGTTCTGTGCTGAGAAGTGAAACTCTGCACCCGCTGGCTGTTTTTATGGAGCCTGATGCTCCCTGGGGACTCGGTGGCAGTGGCGAGGGTGTTGGTGATGATGGCCAAAGACAGTGTGAAATGAACGCCTCAGATGATACAGATATGGAACGACACGGGGTGCCCGTGACTCATCAGTTCTGACTGATGGCTCATCACACGGCTGTGTGTGTGTGTGTGTGTGTGTGTGTGTGTGTGTGTGTGTGTGTGTGTGTGTGTGTGTGTGTGTGTGTGTGTGTGTGTGTGTGTGTGTGTGTGTGTGTGTGTGTGTGTGTGTGTGTGTGTGTGTGTGTGTGTGTGTGTGTGTGTGTGCGTGCGTGCGCGAGCTCGATTCGACCTCCAGGGAACAGCGTATTGACATCACCCTCACAAGACCTGGCGGCAGATAATTTTACCGTTTTTGATGCTGTGCCATGCGAGCTGCGTGGTCTATGTAATCAGAACAGAGGTGTACGCAGGTTTCTATTTAAAACACCTACTGGAAGATCATTTTCTCTACATCCTAAAATGAAAACATCAAGCCCTCGCTCCCTACTTTTAGACTATTGGAGAAAATCTCTATCGTGCAGGGATGTGTCTGAGATGCTGGCTCATAACATGGCCGTGGGTTGATTGGAGACTGGCGGAAAAAGGTAGACGGTAGATTATCATCCGTTATGTATTTATTTTTTGGTGCACAGTGCATGACCTGCGGCGGTCCATGTTCTTTTTGGTCGAGTAGGGCTGAAACATTGGTGTAAATCCATGCTTGTTAGCCTCCTTTTACAGCGGTTACAATTTGATTTTCTCATACACACACACACACACACATACACACACAGACACACACAAACACACACACACGTCAGTGATTTCGCGGGCTTTATCATTTTCCTTCACTGTGCATGCACTTAAACTCACTCAGTTATGTTATGAGACACACCTTTATCAGTTATGTGCACAAAACAGTATTGATGCCATCTTTTCTGGTGCACTATTTTGCGTGGAATGCTGGTGTGGCAGAGGACTCTCGGACTCCAGGAAAGCATACATAACAGATACAGCAGGAGTACATTATTCACTTTATTCCCTATCGCCCAACTGTGCTACATCAGAGAAGTGGGTCAGTGGGAGCTGTGAGAGAGGAGGATTATGATTGGCTTTTGGTCAGCTGATCCCACCCTGTTGGAGCTAATTGGCTGAATGGGAGCAATGTTCACCCATCATGTGTATGGGGAATAGGCTGCAGAAATTCAGGGCTTCAGATTTTTTTTTTGTTTAAGTTTAATTGCTATATATAGCCATTGTTTAAAAAAAGTTCTCTGCGTTAATAGCATAAGCCTAACTTCTATCATTAGTTCTGCTAATGTTACGTGACACCTCTCTGTAGCTCGGGTTGTAGAGTTGAAGAGCCCATCCAGGCAGGCCTACAGACTGCAACTAGCACGTACATTCTGCGCCTGCATAAGAGGAAATGACTCCATATGAAACCATAATCAAAGCAGCGTTTGCTCACCATTTTCACACCGCTCTCGTTCACCACAGACAGTTTTGTAATATAACTACTAGTAATTGACAATATGTCTGATAAGAACTTGCAAATGGCATTGGCCTTGTCAGCCGTTGGGTCTTTTGGTTGTGGAAAATGAAGGAAGAGCCGGAGGTGAAAAATAAGAAGAAGCCACACTAAATGGGTGCAGTCATGGATAGGCCTACCACAGTGACGTGGTCAAGGGGCTTTCCTGAACCTGTGCTGAGAGCTGGAGATAAATGAAACCTCCGATTTTAAAAGCTCTGAGAGATCCGTCGCTACCAGAAGTCAACTGAGCTGCTGATCTGCTGATCTGCAAGCTGCCATTCCAGCGTCCACTCAGGGCATCAAGACTTATCTGAGCTTCCAGAGCTCTGCTGTCATGGTTCTTCAGTTGGCCAGCGAGGCCATTACCTATTATTTTATTATTATTATTATTATTATTATATGGTATATTTATTGCTGTTTTTATTTTTTGTTGTATGTGATGTAAAGCACTTTGAGCTGCCTTATTTGTGTGAAAAGTGCTCTATACATAAAGTGTCACTTACTGACATATCATGAGCATATCTGAAGTTAGTGAACAGAGAGTTGTGGAGAGGCTGTTGGCTCTTAAAGCTGCAGAATGTGCTCAAAATAATATCTTCTTGCAGATATACCCTAAAATCTTCTGTTAGCCAGATACGTTGAAAAGCCTGGAGCGCATTACAGAGGTTTTCTCCACGAACAGGGTGGGTCCGTCTTTGTGGACTTCAAGGGCAGAGTAGAGACAGGAGTGGAAAGACCTGTTTTCATATTCCGACTTTGGTATCGCTAGCCGTACTTTAGCTTGACGAGGCGATCTTTAAGTGGTGTTATTGATTCGCTGTGGTCTCTAATAACACTGCAACATCATCCCTTTTGCTGATGCTGCGTGTTGGCCTCGGTTGGAGGACAGAGTCCACTGGAAGCCACATCACCATCATGAACTCCCCTGGTTCACCTCTGCCCAACTGCCTCTAGTTTCAGAGGCCCTCAGCGGGAAGGGGATTACCGCAGCGCTCCTCTGGGTCACAGCGCCGGGGGTGGTCAAGGTCAAACGATAGATAAGTGTGATAAGTTTCAGAGGAAAAGACAACGGGTGCAGCACTTCAAAGAAACTTGACATATTCTCACGAAACGATGATTCTCAAACTTTGTGGAATAAAAAGAAAAAGAAGAGAGAGAGAGAGAGAGAGAGAGAGCAAGCTGGCCCAGAGAGAACAGAGGAAGTTGGTATGACAGGCGCTTATTTGCCTGCCGATGCGAGCCAAGGATAATGTTTATGCTTTGTGTTGGCCTGCACAGCTCCGATTAGAGACCTGATTGGCTCATATTCTGGCTGTGTAGTCACATAGAGCTGTATTTCTTGGAAATTGGAATCCACATCAGGCTCAGTTTATATGTGCTGTTTGTTTAATGCCATCAGACTGTTTGCTAATGTATGCTAATCATACCGAACAAAAATGGCTGTCTTGATGTGTATGAGTAGAAGGACTTGATGAGTCTGGCCTGGTTAGTCAAACATTAATAATGAATTAAATCAATAATGAATGGGCTTCAAGCTGTTCTAATATGACCTGTAGACACTTTCTTTAGGTGACGTAGGTAGTGAACTAAAACACAATACCTGCATCAACTGCCATAATATTTTTTGGGGATTTAAACCCACACTCACAAAATTTCAAAACAAAGCCCATGTGTCAACACAATTCTTCCGAAGCTTATAATTTGACTTTGGTATGTCAAAATAGCCGGTGTGTTGGTATGTTGCCCAAGCTTATTACATCTTTTAAACTGGATTTGTCAGTTCAGGTAAGTGAGAGACAGTTTCTGTGCTGTGACAACAGCGGGCAGGAAAAGACAGAAGTACTTGAGAAGTGGGGTGAGATCACCTTGGCCAGAAAAGTGGTAAGAAGAGCACTGCTCTAATTGCCTTTGACGTCTTGGCACATTTTCTGCTGAATGGGACCATCAAGAATATTGGTTTTCTGTAGGGATGCTCCGATCTGATCGGCGCCGATCAATATCGGCCGATATTCCCATTATCGGTTTTGATCGGCGTCCTCAAAACGGCCGATCAAACATGGCCGATCAGATGACATAAAATCTGCGAGAACTACTATCAGAGACGTTTCAATAAAACGTTAGAGATAGGCATTTCAGGCCGCCAATGGTAAGAAATGATTCTCGTGGTCGCCTCGCAACCTCAGGCTGAACCTTTATTAACCCCACTGTTTCACTTCATAACAGCAACAACATAAACTAAATGTATGACGTGGCTCCTTTTTCGTGACTTACATTTTTCTACTGTTCTTAGTTGTTTGTATTGGGATAGTGTGCTGCTCTAACTACATGTGGATAGTTTTTCGTGGTCTTACTTAGCCAGTTGGACGTAATATTTTAGACCAGCCAGAACAACGGACACGACCGGCATTATTTAATAAATGGAATGGTTGCCATGGCGCAGCGAGTGTGTTATAGCAGCTCTCCAGCTTAAAACAAAAATAATACAAAATTCTTCCTATTACCTTGTTGCTATTACACGTGAATTTCCCTAACAGGATTAATACAAGTGTATCTATCTATCTATCTAAATCGATGTTGTTAGGAAAGGGATGACATTAACAAGCCACACTTTAATCTATCACTGTTTAATGTATTTGCATCAGACCATTTTACAAAACCGGTTTTTGAAAGTGTCAGCAATGAGCAAATCTGACGTGAAAAGATTTTTATTATAGACGGAAGTTTCCAAACGGTAACTTACACAAACCAGGGTTATGGCGAGGTGCGCGATGTGGAGCGAAATGGGAAACCCCCCCTGCGTAATATGCCAGTTGTCACTGTCGCATTTTAAATCCTCAAACTTGGAGTGCCATTCTCCACACACCTTGCTAACATAGCCCAGGAGTTTCCTAAAGCAGACCTGCCAACCTGCACGCATTTTGTGTACCAACCACGCAATTCCTAGTCAAAATACGCAGGTACGAAATGCCAGCTGAAACTACGCAAAAAAAAATCAATCAATACAAACCTATACTGTACATTTATTTAAACTACATCCCTCAGATTGGACAAGATGCTACGACCTTGTGCCTGTGGTTCTGTAAGTTACTGTAAGTTGTATTGTACCTCAGCAATGCATTACGCCTCGGTGGATAATAAAGTAGCACTACCCTCCCTGACCCGCAATACTGATACTAGTGCTACTTTATTATCCACCGAGGCGTAATGCATTGCTGAGGTACAATGGGAAGTGGGGGAGTAATAATCAAGCACATACAGTAAATGTGACCCTAATGTTAGCATATAAAACATTAAAACATGTGTTCGGTAACTTAACGAGATGATGCATTTCAAGGGGTATATCCTTCAGATAAATTTGTATAAAAAGTTAGCCGTAGTAGCTAGCATCCGATGTGATTCGCCTGGTTACGAGACGGCTACGGTGTGAAAAACTGATGGAGTAGGCTAATTTAGCTGCAGCAACGTTAACTCAAACGCCACGGAGACTGTTCTAACTTTGAATCGCTCTGTTGGGGGCAAAGTGACCATTGCAAAGGTGTTTGACTACAGACTGCTAACGTAGCAAATAATTCCTACTATTGCAGCCAGTCAACCGACCAGCCTGGCAGGTATAAAATAATCATGACGATTTTCAGTCTCGTTACCAAAAACAAGACCCAATACAGAGCAACCCTGAGCACTGACATGATAAGCGCTTTGGTGACAAGAAAGGTGGACTGTCTGTCACATGGAAGGCTTCAGTGATGCTCTGCTCAAAAAGGCCAAGTCGCCAAGCTATGAGGCAAAGCAGTCAAGAGCAAGTGCCACTGGAAGTAGATAGATGGATACTTTATTGGAGCTTTAAAATATATATATATATATATATATACTGTGAGATAGGCATTTATATAATATATATATATATATATATATATATATATATATATATATATATATATATTCTTTAGAAGTGCTAAATGATGCACAATGTAAAGATCTCTTTTCATTTATGGAATTCTTGTCAAGAAAATATGATTGTATTGTTTATTTCGCCGCTGATTTATAATGTTGAATAACTGGATGATATGGCGGTGAGTGGGGAATTGACCGTATGCAAAGCCCCTGCCAAACTGAAACTCCCCTGGTACTCAACAACTTTCTTCAAGGTTGGCAGGTCTGCTAAAGGCACAGAGCTAGCACAAGGTAAATACTTTAAAAACATCAGTCAGATAAACAGACTCCACTTTTCGAAAAGTCACAAAGTACTCTGAAACGGTCACGTTGGCATTGTATCAGGTGGGATATTGCTTGAGCAAAAAAGTAATATAGTGAGGGAGAGGTTGTGAAGTCTTGTGTACGTGATGTCGTCGCTATCCTCATATTGGATATTTGCCTATAGCCTGTTTATGTTGCAGTTAAGTTTGTATTATTATTTTTCCACAGGAAAGCTACTGTATAAGCTCCAAGTTCTCTTGAGAGCCTCTAGATAGTGGAATGTTGCACATGTGATTGTATTGTTGTGATTTTCATTTAAAGATATATTTTTATTATTATTTTAATATTTATTATTATTTACACATTTTATAGTAAGCGAGAGAGCTTCTACACTGGAATGTTGCACGTTCCCTGCAATAAAACAGATGGTTGTCAATTCATGATACTCACTCGTCTCGTAATTTAAATGCTTAAAATACAATACCTATGTTGTTAAGAATAATTAACTTCATAAATAATGCTACACAATAAATAGAAAGCTTCAATCGACACCGTGATCGGTGATCGGTATTATCGGATCGGCAGATACTGATTTCAGTCATCGGTGATCGGTGATCGGCACCAAAAAACCTGATCGGAGCATCTCTAGTTTTCTGTATGGTGTTATTTGAAGTCTGTTGAAAAGCTCCTGTAGTTCCTATCTGGTTCGTAACAGGTCAATTCTTTTTATCCAAAGTGCTGTTTGGACAGCTGATCTCTTGTGGGGCAAGAGTGAACTTTGGCCTCCATGTGTCTTTGGAGACTTTGCAGAGTTTCACGACTCTGGGGTTAGAGGTCAAACCAAACGAAGCTAGTAAATAGGACGTGTGCATGTGCAGTCGCTAACAGTTGGCCTCTTGTGACACAGACAGCAGAATGACAGTGTGAGTGTGAGTGTGTGTGTGTGTGGAAGGAAGGGGGCTGGGAGGGTACATTTCTAGTTGTGTTCTTATTGGTTATTTAGCTCGGTGACATTTGCAGGATGACAGTGGTTTTGTTCCATTTTACTTGCACATATTGTTCTTAATTTATTGAAATCTTTAAATGTTTTGTATTAGTGTGTATTATCAATCACACTATTGCTCTTTTTAAATGTTATTTTATCTTTATTTTCTTTATTCCACCCAACAGTAAGGAGTTTTGGTCTAAAACTAGTGGGACCACTAGTTAAAGGGCAAACTTGCTAATAAGCTAAATGGTGTATTTAGACAATATAATAGGTCTTGTTGTACAGTGAAAGCTTTTCTCACATTTCCTGGACCACAGAATTACATTGTATACATCTTGGATGGCTAGTGAGAACAACAGGTGTGTTTATCACATTTATTCACTTGAACATATACCATCAAAGTGAGGTTGGAGATGATATCAAAACTAGCTGCTTGTTAAGACATGTCTCAACAAAATGTTTGTTGCAATTGCAATTGTTGCATGTTCCATAGTCAGATATTCTTCTTTTTAAGTTTTATTATTATTATTGTTGTTGTTCTTAAGTTTTCTTAGTCTGGTCGCATCAGCATAACGCAATCACAGTTCCTGTTAAGCCTTCCTCTTGTCTTTATCATTCCATCCGTGTTTTGGTGCCACTTCTGCTCCTAGCGCATTGAGATGTTGACACCGCTCCAACTCTGCCACGTCCGTCCTGATCTCACTCTTCTAAAAATGGCCACACTGCCTCTTGTCCTTTGTTAGTGGTGCTCGTTTTTTCATCCTTCTTTAAGAAAAAAAAAACCGCTGCGCCTCGGTGATTTCCTGTAAACACAAAAGCATGCAATGGCTAATAATCTTAGAATATAATATGTTTAGGATATACGCGTCATCCTATTGCAATAAGTATGCAGCGATAATACTATGACAGAAACATTGAGAAAGCGAAGGCAGATGGCCTTGTTGTGTGTGTCACTATGTGTGTTACTCTGTAATAATACCGCGTTCATTACCCATCTGTCTTCAGACCACATGTACACACATACTGTGTTTAACAGAATATACAAGAATACAAGAGTAACAGATTACTCTCATGCGTAAAATGTATGAACACACATTTTGGAGACACACAGAATGCACAATTGTGTGGTAACCAATCTGTGCCTCCCTGTCCCTGCAGAGGAGATGTTGACTAATGTAATGTAATGATAGACACCTCTCGATTCATTAATATATGTATGTTCTTCTATAGTTTGTTCAACACACTTTTGTCACTATTGCCCTTGTACTGCTTTCATTCCCATGTCTGATCTGTGCAGTTAGCATATAGTGATTTACTGCTGCTGCTTTGCATTCTCGCTTGTAGAGGTCAAATTGTGAACTTCAAGAGGGTATTGGGAGATGGTTTTAAGCCAAAGGCTGTTTTGAATTTGCAATGCTATTCATTACAGTGATGTTAGTCAGCTCCCATGTAAATTCAACTGGCACGTTGTTTCTGTGTCATAATATTGTTGCCATTTTCATGCATCTACAGAATACGCACATACACATATATTGTAAAATATGCAAGAATACCCTCAAGTCTTCATAAAATTCTTGTATTATTCAACTGATATCAGCTGGTCCCGAGAGACAAAAGATGAAAATGGTTACTATTTGCCGGACACTTTTGTCCAAACTGATCAACAATTTGAGAAAAAAAAGATGTATGAACAACAGCAAAGCATTATACACATTCAGCAAAATGCTAGATGATTGAAACGATAGATGATTTCTAAAGAGGTG
This sequence comes from Clupea harengus, assembly GCF_900700415.2. Taxonomy (NCBI): domain Eukaryota; kingdom Metazoa; phylum Chordata; class Actinopteri; order Clupeiformes; family Clupeidae; genus Clupea; species Clupea harengus. The sequence goes on from NC_045166.1 coordinate 11,546,089, forward strand.
AGTCTGTAAACGCTTTGTGATACTCTTTCAATGGACCATGGCTGGTAGGTCATTCCGCCACTAATGAAAAAAGTCTTGATTGCCATCTCTTGCTGTGGAGAGAAGGCAAAGACAACAGATGTTCTCCAGTTCTTCGCACACAATGAATGGAGACTATCAACCAAGTTTGAACATTGACTATTAATATGTAAATAGCAGAAAGTGTGCCAGAATGTCAGTGGGTCATTGGTGTTAGAGAATCGCTGCCCTCCGCCTTGTTAGATTATATTTATTGCCGAGTCACATATTCTTGGTGGTAGGAGGTTGTAGGACGAAATGTGAGCATCCATGTAATTTCAGCGCAATTCGTTTTGCATTTTCTTGCGGAAATGCATCTCTAGTTGTAATAGTAGTAGGAGTTTCTGTGTGTTCTAGTGGTAGTTGTAATAATAACAGTAGTTGTAATTATAGTAGTAGTGGTTGTAGTAGATGATCGTGGTAGAGTGAAATGGGAACCATTGTAGCTTCAGCTTGTATTCATGTAAATCTGGCCTGTGAGGTACTTATGGAATCTAATACCTAGTGGCAGAGTGCTCTGAAAAATCCTCTTATAGGCCTACTCATGTCTCTTTGTTTTGTATCATCCTCTCTCTCTCTCTCTCTCTCTCTCTCTCACGCGCACACACTCACATTCGCAAACACACTCCACAAAGGGCCAAAGTGTTAGTGCATTAAAAACGTCAGGTCTCCCCAGAGAACACTTGAGATCTGGCCTGTTCCGCTTTGTTATCGGGTCATTGGATAGGACCGCGGCCGGCCAGTTCCACACATGATACAGCTGGCTCGGTGCTGCCAGCGTGGGCCTTATTGATACACAAATAAGCCCTCTGTCCGTATTGACCCCGGCCTGTAGCTGAAGTGTCGAGCTCCGATGAGCAAACAGTGTCCTCATTTGTACCGGCTAGTCCTTCACCCACTTTCCCAGTGGGACAGATATCCTCAGCAGGCTGTGTGCGTGCATGCGTGCGTGCGTCAATAGTAGCAACATAATCTGTAAAGCGGATATGTCCGTTCACCTCAGCACTAAATTCTGAGTCAAAGCTGGAAGAGGAAGTGTTCAAGACCTCTTTGTTGATTGCTCTGTGACCGAGAGATGCATCAGAGGCATGCGAGACCCCCAAGCACTCAGTACGGTGCTGAATGGCATGGGCGATGCCATGAACACAAGAGCTGTGCTTAGAATCTGTAAATTCTTTTAACTGCTATGGTTTGTTTATCTGTCTAACTCGCCCCCTCTCTCTCTCTCTCCTACAGGAGGTGATCACTGGGTTCCTCTACAGTGTCCTTATCCTGGCCGTCTTCCAACCTTTGCTGGATAGCATCGACCAGTACTACCTGGCCGGCTCCAACGCGGCCCTGGTCATCGTGGCTGTCCACGTAGGCCTGGGCATGCTGGCCTTCTCCTTGGACACGTGGAGCACATCGCGGGGAGACACAGCCCAGGCCCTGAGTACGGGAGGTGGCGCCGCCCTGGCCTCCCACCTCAACCACCAGCTGGGCCTGCAGCCCGACCCACCCTTGTCCCAGCTGCCCCTGGTGATACCCGCCGTGGATGGGGCTCTGCTTGGCCGCTCCCTGGCCCGACTCCTGGTGGGGGTGGCGGTATTGCTGGCCACGCGGGCTGCCATGAAGGCGCTGACCATCCCGCTGGCGTGCCGCGTGTTTGGTGTGCCGCCGGGGGACGTGCGGCGCGCGCGGCAGAACGCTGCTGTGGAGCTGTCCTACCGCTACCTGGTCTACGGCACAGTGGCTTTCAGCTGCGTCTTCCTGGTGCCGCTGCTCTTTGACTACCTGAGCCTGTCCTGAATCGCCTAAACCCTCCTCACACACACTTACACACAACAACCCCAACCACCCCCCCCCCCCACCCCACAGTCGGTCAGGCGCCTGCCGTTCCTACCATCCCGTTGCAGCCCCCTGTCCCAAAGTCTGTATCCACCTCTTCTCCTGTCCAAACTCTCAGTTCCTCGTGCGTAACCCGAACACACTCAACATAAGGCTGTTGTACCTCCATTATCGCCAATATCAAAAGAGCTCCTTGAACAGAGGGCAGGGCCACTGGCCTCTTGAGAAAAACAAACTAATGAAGAGTGAAGACAAAGCAGACTCAGCCAAAATAGCCATTCCTCTCACAGTACATTTCAAGAAGTATTTGCTTTTCTCATTGTTTTGTTTGTGTGATTTGTTGCTGGCAGGTGCCAACAGGGCAAAGTCCGTTCAAAATGACCTATTCAGCCTGCCAAAATATGAAATTAAATGAGGTTTATTGCTTTGGCCCTCCGCTGGTATTGATTTTAGTCCAGACATGGCCTCTTGCAGGAGCCTTGCCTTACCGGTATATATATCTTTGTGCAAACGCCAATAATTGTCTACCTTTCAGAGTTTTAATTAAGGGTCACCTTGGCTTCTGTGTGACTGCCTACGTACAACCTTGAGGCCTCCAGATCTGGAACTCAGACTGACCTCTCTAACCCCAACCCCGTTGGCCCCATCGAACCAGACCTTTCAAGAGGCCCTGTTTCATTGGATCCGTGTCCCAATGTCACGTCTGATTCCTGTTTGTTTGACCAGATCCTTCCTCGATCCCGTCGCCCCCTCACATGCTGTGGCAGCACACCCATCCTGCGTCATTGTGTTGTTCCCCCAACCCCCCACCCCAGCTCCTTGGACAATATCCTGGCTCCCTGCCCTCCTCTTGAAGCACTGGCTCTCTTGACATTGCCCATTCTAATCCAACCCCCCCCCATACGCTCACACACTTACACACACTTACACACACACACACACATACACACACACACAGACGACTGCGCTTTGAGAAGGGTGTGTTGAGCATCTGGAAACGGCTCTATACTGCTGTGTACTGTACATTCCCTCCTTTGTAGATACATGGACCATTGTGAGCCCCCCGCCACATATTGTATTTTCGTGGAGCCTCCAGTTCCTTTGTTGGAAGCCAAGTATATCTGCTGTGGTAAACAGGGAACCTTTCCAAAGGCAAGTGGCAATAACTGTATGTTTTTGACATTTGTAAGCTTGAGGTTGAAAAGTGGAGTTTGAATTGAGGACAAAGGACCTGGGGGGATGGGAACTTCCTGTTGAAGCTGAAAGCCACGAGAGCCACGTTTAAACTTTCTGGAGACACTCTGTGAGGGTCATATGAAGAGAGGAGGAGCAGAGGAACTATGTGAAGTGAATGCTATCACAAGGCATTCATGGGAAATGCAGTCTTAAGCTCCTTCAAATTCATAATGAGATGATGGGGTGAGGAATCTTCTAAGGCCAAGTAACATCTGTGTTGTGGGCAGCTGCCTGTACAGTAAAGGCCTTTGAAGTCTGAACACACTGGGTTTTCCTATAAAGATAATTATTATGTTAATATGCTCTGCTTTATGGAAGAATAGGCAACAATTCAACAGTTTCCCAACAGTAGTGTTTTTTTAATTATTATTTTTGTTTGAATCAATTACCATGTGGATTATGTTCATATAGTTAACTGGGAAATTCTATACTAATTTTTGCACAACCCTTGTGTTTTATATATGTGCTTTTATTAATGATCAGTATTTGTGTCCACAGTGGTGTGTGCCATTTTACTTGATTTACTTTTTTCCACTAGTTTTGCCCCTTTAACACCCTTGGGACACCAAGGCCCCAGATGGACAGTATTAAAGCCGTGGAGATGAGATTATGAAAAGATGGAGATGGCGAAAGAAGTAAAAGAGACACGTGATCCATCTTTCACCTCTTTCTCTTCCGCAAATGCACTGGTTTCTGGCAGTTCTGCTCTGTCTTCCCCTTTTTTGTCCCCATACTCTCCAAATGTGGTTTCAGTTCTCCTCGAGACCTTTGGTGTTTCAGCTACCGTTTCTAGCATCATTTGTGGTGTTTTTTTGTGCACTTTTGTCACTGTAGCCGAATAGAGAGAGCTTTCCTTCAGACCCAACTGACACCACTTGCAGGGACCTATTTGTTTTGTCGGTAGAGGTAGTTGCGGACAAATGCATTTATGGCTTGAAAGGGCTACCTAATATTGATCCATCTATTTACACAGATGTGAGTATATCTAGTTGATTTTTATATTTATGCTCACAATAAGATAATTCTAAGGTCAGTGCTGATTATACTCCTGTTCATAAAATATTGCCAACTAATATGAGGCCATGTTTCATGCTGTTCTTCTAAATATGTTGGTAATAGTGCTAATTAAGAAAAAACATGTATTTGCCATTACGTATGTATGTGTGTGTGGGTGTGTGCTTGCACACAAGTATGTATACGTGTGCCAGTGTGTTTACTCAGCATATGCAAATGAGCAGTATTTGGTGAACTTTGTGGTGGGTGTGGTCAGGCCTTGTTAAAGTATGTCAGTCTGTCTGTAGTGTCCAATCAAATACCACCTAATTTCTCTGCTGACATCTGCCATTTCTTATTGGTCCAAAACCCCCAGTGCCTTGACTCTGTCCCTCAGGACCGCCCAGCCATTCAGGGTCAAGGGGGACGTAGTCATTCTCTCTTTCAAGCTGTTTTGGGACAGTCCATTTGACCTGTAAAAACACAGTGCATGTCTATTATGTATATCAGTTTTGTATATTCGTTCATTTAAGTCTGTTATGTGGTTGGCCAACATCGAATCTTCAAATCTTCATTAAAAAAAAAAAAAAAAAACAAGCAAACATTTTTTTGTCTTTTATGTTCAAATTATTTGCAGCAAATCCAGGGGTATATATTTAATCACATGTTTTACTGATTCCCCCTTTATTTGTAATTGAAATGTGACGGTTTCCTGATTTGTCTACCAGCGCAAGTGAACAAGTTTGCACAGAGCTGCCTCACTGGATAGCAGGCTTACTTTCCTTTCAGTTTTATAAGCACTGGATTTTCAGGAAGTAAATATTTGAAGAGGACAGTATTGTGGTGGTCTGTTGTTCTCTAGTGGCTATTTGAATGTGTCTGCATCTTTTTTCCTGGTGGGGAATGTTTGAAAGTTGGGTGTGGTCATATCAGAAGCTGTGTCATCTTTCATATGGTAGCATTATGACATATACAGTAAAGACACCAGAGTCATACAGACTTAAAAGAACAATTTGTGATTCTGGCAAAAGGTTATTGATAAATGAGCTCAGCAGCCTATCAAATGTCACCCCTCCCTTCTGTGCTCCTGAAGCAACATGTTGATTGGCTGGAATCGTTAATGGCTCGGTCTAAGCCACTATGTTTCTATCCCATTCACGGAGCCAGGACTGTGTGCGAACACAAGTTTTTTGAGCTCAGACACTGATAAATGGCTAGAGGACTGTGAAGAGTAATTCACTGAATTTAACCAAATGTGTATAGGATTAGAATCACAGACTGAACCTTTAAGACTTCAAAGATTTTGCTGGCAATTGTAACTTTACACTACAAAAAAAACATGGGCAAAGTCTTAAGTCATGCAATTTGTTTTAACATGTGCTGTAACATATTTGCATGAGTTAAAGCTACTTACAACTGCAGTCCCTTGTTAAGCTCTGGTGATGGTTTATCATGGCCTGGCCTGTCATCCAGAGCTAGTGGTTTTTAATCAGGCCCAGGCTCTAACAACCTCCTCTGACTTGTGTAGTCCCTTTCTACTGCCTGTCCCAATCCTGCTCTGCTTTCCTCCAAAGGTTCCTTTGGAAGAGAACAGAAACACAGTAGTAATTTTGTTTTAATGCCATATACTGAAAACATGTATATTATTGAAATTGTAATGAAACAGTAAAACCTCTTTGAACAGACTTTTCAACAGACTTTTCTCAGCACCCTAGCTGTCATCTGCCTTTTTGGTTGCTCTTGGAGGACTTGAGTTCCCTGACAACAGTAGTCTCCTTTCTTTAACTTCCCTATGTGACATTCCCCCCTCCCCAAGAATCTCTTGCGTGGCCCCATGGTTGTCATGACGGATAGACAAAGTGTTACAGAGACCATGGATTTGTGCTGAGAGTATGGGGGGTATTACGCGTATACAGGTTTGTACCTCAGTGTTAACAAAACTGATGTATGTGTCATCCATCTACTGTCTCGTTCGGGAAATGCTGAATAAAAACAATAGCTAATTTTACCGACTGCAGTGCATTCATTGAATTACAGTCTGTCTCCTTCCTCAGTATTGTAGTGAGTCTGACTGATTGGGATCACTATGTAATAGTGTATGAATTACAATCAGTGATCTGTGGTAAGAGTGCAGTCAGTTCCAGGCATTTTAAATTCAAATAAAAAAAATCCTTTTTTCCCCTCCAACAGCTCTACAGATGAAATATCTGATACCTAACTTGAACTGAATTAAACAGCACTAACACACACACACATTTTGACCCAAATATGGTTACCTTTTGGGCAGGGACAGTTTTTGGAGGAATCCATACCCAAGTTAATATTTCAAAATGAAATGTGTATCTCAACCACTTCAAGAGCTGCTCACTGAGTCACCACCGGTCCACGAAGGAGCCATGTGTTTGCACTTTGAGCATAGTCTAAAAGTGACAGTTTATCTTTCTGTGTGCTCAAACAGGAACAAGCACTCTCTCTCTCTCTTTCTCTCTCTCTCTCTCTCTTTCTTTCTCTTTCTCTCTCTCTCCCTCTCTCTCTCTCTCACACACACACATACACACACCGATAGACAGATAAAGGGGCTATCTGCAGCGTGGCATGTTGACATTGACCTGTTAAAGGCTTTAGGAATCTTTGCTCAATTGCTCACACTCACAGAATGCAACATCTCAAAGATCTCACAATGAAGGTTCAGTTGAATTTACCTGATTGTTAAAGGCATTATATTTCTTTCATTTTACTTTCAATGATTTAAATAGTATAGCCCGAGTAGTCCTGTGTAGCCTATTTTTGGTAAAAAAACATTTACAGATGTTGGAATGGCACCGAACAGACGACTTAAAGTCAACATTTACCAGTACAACTGCATTCTACACATATTTTTTATATTCTACAAGTATTTCTTAAAAAGCACCATAAACAAGGAATCCAGATGCATAAAATGCAAATTCATTTAAAATTGTATCTATTTATGCTACCGCTCTATCGTGGGGCAACCATATTCCTGTAACTTTGCCACAAAACAATTTTAAAACAAAAACAGAGCGCTGGTTTAACTTCAGTCCTACTCGTTCTGCATCGAAAATCTTCCTCTAGAAATTGCAATCAAAATGTTATTGTGCACCAGAAAACAACATAAAACCGCACCGAGCATTTTCAGTCAAAGGGGATTTATTATCCAAAAGAGTTTTGAAACAAAGGAACTTAATTGCAGTAGGCCTAGGCCTATTTGTGCACAGCAAACAAGCAAGTGAATAAAACCAGAATAGACCCAAAAGATAGCATGCACTCAAAACAAGTGATGAAACATGCAAACAAGACCACTCAGTTAGGCCTAGACCTTAAAATAGGTGATGCTTCAGACATGCAAACAAATAGGTTCAAATAATGTTCAAATAGGTCAAAATAATGATTAAAATAATTAAAATAATGATTTAAATCTGTGGCTGCAATCTATTATCAACATAAATAGCACCGAGCATTCCTGGGCAGTAGTTTGAGTTGGTAGCTCTCCACAGAAAATCATGGGCCTCATTCTCGAACGCAGTTAAGAATAATTTAAGAAAGGAATTTCTTCTGAACTCCACTTCCGGTGTTTTGGGAACAAATTTGGCATTCATGAAAGTTTTCTCATCTGGGATTTGTTTTGAACTTCAGAAGAATTTCAGAATGCGAAATAGCAGTCGTAAATCGGCCAGTTTTCCTAAATGCAATTCCTCAAAAAAACACAAGATGCCCCACGGGGCCGCTCCATGTTAGAAGTGTTAAGGGCTGAATTTCTGAGAAATCGTTGGTGATTGCGTTCACATCAACTCTACATCCTCGGATTTAAATAATTATAATAATAATAAATACGAGAACATTTGTATCATTATCAATTACGTTTCACATTTATATACATTTATATATGTCGCTTTCGAGTTGCTTTCGCGTGGATTCTGTCGATTGTGACTGCAGACGTCACTACGGTTGCGTGCCCTTATAAGGAGCTGGCGTGGCGTGTATGAATCCAGGTGCACGAGAATGCGCGTTCAGGTTAAGAATCTTCATCAGAATCAGAATCAGAAAGGTTTTTACTGCCAAGTAGGTTTTCACCTACCAGGAATTTTCTGTGGTACGTTGGTGCAAACAATAAACATACACAATAAACAATAAACAATACACATATTAAGTTATTTTTCAAACATAGGAAAAACTAATATATAAAAAAAATTACAGAATATGTTAAAGGGAAAAATTAAAGAGCTGTGCAGTCAATGAAGGAGTGTGCAAATAAGAGTGCGGGATAAGAGTCCGTGTTGGGGGGCGGGGGTCTCGGGCCTTGTTGATGAGGCCAACCGCAGACGGTAATAAGCTGCAGTGCTCTGGTGGCGTGAGGTTTTGGTTCTGATGGACCGCAGCCTTCTGCCGGAGGGGAGTTTGTGTCCAGGGTGGGAGGGGTCGGCCATAATCTTCCCTGCACGCCTCAGGGTCCTGGATGCATACAGGTCCTGGAGAGATGGCAAATTACAGCCAATCACTTTCTCAGCAGAACGAATGACACGCTGCAGTCTGCTTTTGTCCTTGGCAGTGGCAGCAGCGTACCAGATGGTGATGGAGGAGGTGAGGATGGACTCAATGATGGAGGTGTAAAAGTTCACCATCATTGCCTTTGGCAGGTTGAACTTCTTCAGCTGCCGCAGGAAGTACATCCTCTGATGTGCTTTTTTGGTGAGGGAGATGATGTTCAGCTCCCACTTGAGGTCCTGGGAGATGAAGGTGCCCAGGATGGACTCCACACTGTCAACTGGGGAGTCACTCAGGGCGATGGGGGTGGGGTTCTTTCTGAAATCTACCACCATCTCCACTGTTTTCAGCGCGTTGAGCTCCAGGTTGTTCTGTCCACACCAGGTCACCAGATAATCAATCTCCCACCTGTAGGCAGACTTATCCCCACCAGAGATGAGCCCAATGAGGGTGGTGTCGTCCGCGAACTTGAGGAGCTTGACGGACTGGTGACTGGAGGTGCAGCTGTTGGTGTACAGGGAGAAGAGAAGAGAAGAGGGGAAAGAATGCAGCCTTGAGGGGAACCGGTGCTGATGGTCCGGGGGTCAAAGACATGTTTTCCCAGCCGCACGTGCTGCCTCCGGTCAGACAGGAAGTCTGTGATCCACCTGCAGATGGAGTCAGGCACACTCAGCCGGAGAAGCTTGTCCTGTAGCAGAGCCGGGATGATAGTATTGAAGGCAGAGCTGAAGTCCACAAACAGGATCCTGGCATAGGTTCCTGAGGAGTCCAGGTGCTGGAGGATGGAGTGAAGGGCCATGTTTACTGCATCGTCTACAGACCTGTTGGCTCTGTAGGCAAACTGCAGGGTGTTCAGTAGAGGGTCAGTGATGGCTTTGAGATGCCGCAACACAAGCCGCTCAAATGACTTCATCACAACAGAGGTCAGAGCAACGGGTCTGTAGTCATTAAGTCCTGTGATCTTTGTTTTTTTGGGGACAGGGATGATGGTCGAGGTTTTGAAACAGGCTGATACGTGGCATGACTTCAGTGAGGAGTTAAAAATGTCTGTAAACACCGGAGACAGCTGTTCAGCACAGTGCTTTAGGATGGATGGAGAGAGAGTCTGACCCGGTTGCTTTGCGGGGGTTCTGTCTCCTAAAGAGTCTGAAGACGTCCCTCTCCATAATGGATAGAGTCGTCACTGTGGTGGGGGAGAAGGGGGGGTGCTCTGAGGTGGGCAGCTGTGGAAAGGCGCAGGCCTCTGCTGTGGTGGGGGGAACATTCGGGGGGAACACTTCGGTGTAAGAACTAGGGCTGTCAAAGTTAACGCCAAAGTTGTGGCCGAGATTAATGCGATAAAATATTTTAACGCAGTTTAACGCAACTTTGTTTACTTCCGGTGTGCGTTGACCCCTGACACGAAACCGCCGCCTGCCTCCTGCAGTCAGTGTTGCCAGGTCCGCGGTTTTCCCATGGAATTGGGCTACTTTTGAAGTGTTGCCGCAGGTTGCATTTTTTGTCCGCTGGTTTGGGTAGACCTATTTTGCATGCAAATTACATGCATATCTTTAAATAAAAATTATAATAATAATGATAATAAAAATAATTTATTTATACCCAAATCCTACCAAACTGACTCCAGATCAGCATGTACACACATGGACATGGGACACGCCCACATACACACAGGCATTCAGTAAATACATAGCCTATTTACACATGAACTATAAGTATATGATAAAAATATAGTGAAGCAACATCATAAGGTGTTTCAGTTTAAATAAGGTATTGCATTAACTACAGTAAATGCATATGAAGTAAAAACAGTACATTCATGTTGTCCAGGCAGGGAGGAAGAGGAGACAAGGGAAGAGAAAGCCAAAAGACAAAGCAACAGGTTAGTTTGTCCGTCAGTGAATTGGTCTACACGTTCACAGAGCTATATTTTATTTATGATAATATACTGTATCTAATTACAAAAGGCCATTTTAGGACCTAGGTGAAAGAACTGTTTAGGGAAAACTGCTTTTAATGCTGGCAAACTAAACATTTGGTGTTACTTTGTAGATATTACAATACATTTGGCAATGATAGCAATGCTGTTGGACTTTAAAAGCAGTGTATATGGTTTGGCAGGGGCATATTTTGAGTTCTGATATTGAGCTGGTTTTATTGGCCATTGGGCTGGTTTTGATTGGACATTGGGCTGGTTTTGTCACACAGACCTGGCAACCCTGTCTGCAGTCAATTAAATAGGAGAGACCGAGACGGTAGTTGAAGATGGAGAGAGCTGAGGGATTGTTGGGCGGAACGTTTGTGTTTAAGAGGCAAAATAACGGAAACAATCGACAAAACTAAAGTTGTTTGTATACATTTGTCAAGCTGAATGTAGCTATCACAGAAGCAGTTCATCTATAAGTTATCACCTTAATACAAAGCACCCGACAGAAAGCAGTCACAGGTTAGATGGTCGCCAACCCACACTCCACGACTTCTCTCGGAAAATAACTAGACCAGTACGTGAAAAGGTTACCAACGCTCTAGCAGTTTGGGTTGCCAATGACTGTCGGCCAGGACGGTGGGGTGACTGAGGTGATTCGAATTGCTTCAGGGGACAATTCTTACGATTTACCGTCGAGGGGCACCATTGTGTCTCGCATACATTTCTTGTATGACGGCGAGAGAGCACGAAAAATTCAGCTCCTCGAGCAAGCTGCCCTTAGCCTACTGGTGACCACTGGACGTCAGTCAGCAATGACAATTACCTGTGTGTCACAGCTCATTTTATTGACAATGTTTGGAAATTGAGATATTTTGCATTGGAAGTTAAAACATTTCAAAATGTGATATTAATTAGTTAATTTTTTTTTAATCTATTAGCCCTAGTAAGAACCCATTTCCAGGCGTTCATGAATCCGGCGGAGATCTTTTCTTACGTTGGTCTTTCGAAGTTCGGAAGAAGATATTAAAGAAGACACTAAAGAAAACGTTCGAGAATGAGGCCCATTAAAAATCAGTTCCTAGTGGAAAATTAGCTTCAACTTGAAACATTTTCGCGGCCCACTAGAAATGGCTTCAGCCCAGTGGTTGAGAAACACTGCTCTAACTGACGCTGAAAACTGCAGTGCTTCGCTGCCCCCTAATGTTGAAATGTGACAGCCGTACTCCTTGCAGAAGACTAGTTGAGCTCACATGCACTGTACAGCATACCGGTAGGCGAGTATATATATATTGTGTTGCGTAATGTACTGTTGCCGACAGCCTATGCATTTAAGGGAGCAGGATATATGGCATAGGCTATATTTTATACTTTAACATAAACGAAATATGCAAGACTATTACACAAGAACACAGACTATCCTATTTACTAGAATTTCCATTTATATTTAATTTGTACTAGTGTACCTTTTATTTAGCCTTCCACCAGTATCACCTATTTTCTTACGTAATCGTACACATGTTCCTTTTTGCAGTCTCTACAGTAGCAATGATGCTGAAGAAGTTCGCCACATTTCAGCCATTTGTGTTCTAAACTACCATTTAGCGTCATACTATTATATGTTCTATAATTACTATGGGTATATTATAATAGACTTGTTAGACAGTCCGCATTTTCGCAAGGAACATATTTCAACGCCTGCCTGTGGTCGATATCCTCATCTCTACCGATAAAAATACAACCTATCTTGATTAATCATGTTTGGAGTCAGTTGATGGAAGGGTACTACAACCAACCACAGTCGTGTTCATTATTTTGACCAACCAATCAGTAAGTAGTCACTCCATAACAATTTTAGCACGTTAGGATGATCCTCTGTTTTGAGCAAGTAACCAGCTACCATGTATTTGGGGTTGAAATATTCACAATAGAGTGATGAAACCTCATTCTTGGCGGAAATTAGAAGGAATACAATATATTTAAATAATTTTGCAGAGTGACTCACAACAAGGTGGATTCTCTACAACTGGGATGTATCTAGAAATCTTTGTCGGGACAACACGTACCCCTCCGAATGCTGTTATTCATGCAGTCTCAGACTAGGAGGATTATTTCGTCTGGTTAGCTAACTAGCTAGTCAGCTAGCACGCTAATGTTGGCTTGCCAGCGGTTGTTTCACTGGCTGGCCCGTAAGCGTGAGTTGTGTTATCCAAAAAGGACAATATAACTCTTTTAGAATTACCTTTGTCCCGCGAAGAACCAAGCTGCAGAGACCCCCTAATTAGGCGTTAGCTAGCTTTCCAGCTAGCTAGCTAGCTAACATCCTCACACGGGACTGTTCCATACAAGTAGTAGCTAGCTGACGACGAGCTAGCTACCACCCCCACACGGCATCGACAACAAAAAATCAAGGTAAACAACGATATCTCTTTATGCACTTTTTTGTTTGAATGAATACACACGTATCTGAATATTAGTAAAAACTGTAATATAATGCACAATTAACATAATTTAACAGTAAATGGCTAGCGTTGACCAGTGCTAACTTGGTTATCTTTGCTAGTAAAGTCAACGTTAGTTAGTTGCTAACGTTGACTTTAGCGAGCTTGCTGCTACCAGGGAATTGCTGTTACTTCGATAGCTAGCGTTAGCTGTTTCGCCTGGGTTTTGTGATATCCCAATCACTAACCAGCTAACGTAAGGAGCTAGCTAGTACATACCTCAAGTTACGTTTAGAAACGTTAGTGTAGCTACATTAGGATAGCTATCCCAACCACGTTAATGGATTTCTAGATTTAATAATCCAGCACGCAGTGTTCAGTATCAATATAGCAAATTCATTCATAAATTGAATTCATATTAATCACAAACATTAAGTAATCTCTCAAAGTGAATTTATTTGAAAAAGTTGTGTCACGATAGCGATTATTGCCAATGAATCGAAACAGCCGGCTATCGGCTGGCTAACGTTGTATGGTTTTTAACGTAGTGTTCCAACTTCATCGTTTGGGAAGCAAGCTAGCTAATCATTAACTTACAGTGACAGTCCATCTTGTCTGACTTTATTTTGGCAACACGTTGCTAAATTCCTGAAGGGTGATGTATTAGGAACATATATTATAGTAACTTTAGTTGTTTTGTATTTGAGCTGTGTTATGAGTCAACCAACTGATTTTGCTGCTAAGTGCTTATTAGCTTGTACTGTTTACTCAGCAGTCGTAGGAAAGCTCACGTCAATATTGTTAATAGCTGTGTTGGAGTAAACTTAATTTAATTTAAAGAAGTTATCAGAGAGTTACCTCTATGTAGTCGTCTGATTTTCAAAGTTCAGAGCGGAGCAAATGTGATACTAGTGCACAATGGGCTGTAACGGTAACGTTTTAGTTTGTGAATTTTCTATCCAGTCTATCTTAGAAGTATTTGTTTCTTAGAATTATTATTATTATTTTTTTTAATTCTTTCTCGTTGTTTGGGCATGATGAAGAGATGGTCTGAAGACGTCTCTAGCTGCATAGTTGTAAAGTCTGGGTCAGGCTGTGTTGGGGTAGGCTTTTGCAGTCACAGAGCATGGCTTGAACAGCTTCTGCATGAACTCAAACAATTTTTATCCCTTTGGTGTTTTGTGCCGTCAAAGTGCCTCAATCATCTTCTCCTGACATTTCATAAGTCTTGTTTTTCAGTTATCTGCAATGTATCGTTTGTGTTGGTGAAATGCCCACCTGCCTCACACCTGTTTTTGTCACACAGCTGCAGCCATGCATTTCGCAGGCTGACAATCGAGACCATTCAGGCACCTCTCGCTGATCCCTCTCCTGTTGTCTGCTTTTGGCAAAGCCTACCTTGTCACTTGGGTATCAGTGATTCTCGAACATGGTTATGTTTGAAAGACTATGGGGTAGGCTAATGTATGAAGCACAAGAGAGAAAAGAAAATGTGGTATATCTGATATTGGCTTCACCAGCTCCTTGTTTATTGGTTAACTAATTCTTAACTGACTGCTTTGCATGCTCATAGGTTTTCCTCAAAGACTAGGCCAAAGTGTTGCTGCTACATGTTATTTTGTGGAGTTCTGAGGACAAGGTTTTAATATGCACTTTTCTAATTTAGTTTAAAAACAGGTGCTTGTGCTTTTTGTCAGCTGTTCTTTAGGCGCCTATGTGTAGCTCATGTTTTGATATAACTTATGATGTTGCACCGTGGTCCTTAAAGCAGCAATACAGAGTTCTGTTCCAAAACTAGTAAGCTTACTACCTAAAAGGCATGCAAAAACCTTGCAAACACCTCAAACAGCTCAGCTGACACTGATATAAAGCTTGCCAACACACTAACTGGTGTCTTTTGGCAGTATAGCTGGCAATGTCATGCGTGTGAAAGCTTTCCTACCATTTCTGCAGGGGGTTCCAGCCGTTACAAAACTACATAGGGCATATCTTGGATGGCTAGTGGGGAAGACACAGGTGTTGATCTGTCCTTCACATGACCATATGCTATCAAAATGAATTTGAGGATGGTACCAAACCTAGCCTATAAAACCATTCCTCAAAAAGTGTAAAATTGTTGCATAGTGTTACTTTAACTCCAACGCATAACCTGGCCAATGCAAAGACTGACTGAATTTAGGTAGATTTAATTAAAAATATAATCCCAAATGTAGCCCTTGGCTGTCTGTTGGTATTGCTTATTTCACCACTCATCCAAGGTATCCTTAGTGTGCCACTGACACCATTTACATTGGTACAGTCACTGTCCGTCTTGGGAGAGTGTGTCCTCCCGTAATTTGATGACTTGTTGGCAGAGATAGCCCTCATCTTTACTGTAGCCTATATCTAATTTAAATGTTCAGAGAGTTTTTGAAACAGCTGCGTGTTGTAGCCTAGCTGCTCTCATACGGTGGTCAGGTGCAGCTTCGTGTGCCTTTATCTGTCAAAGTCCCTTCTGTTTATGACTGTAATTATGACAGAGCTGCTTAGTCAGTACCACAAATTCACTTTCTTTATCTGTGTTATGTACAGTATTTTAATGAATGATTTGGTGGCCACATTCTTTAGATTTCTCCCTTTAAGAAAGTTCCTCTACTAAAGGTTTACTCACCACAGTTAAAAGTCATGGTTAGAGATGTAAGGCTGTTGCCTTATGTCAGTGTCTCCTCCAGCATTGGTGACGTCAGAGTGGATTGTCAGCTAATCTGCAGTGCATGAAAAGTACAAAACTAGTGCTCATCAAAAATGTCTTATTGAAAAACTAGCAGGCCAGTAACTCTGTTAAATACTCTGCTTGGTGCATCCCGTGTTAACAGTCTCCGCTTAAAGCGATGGTTTGTGTCCAGGATGGACCATTCCTCTCCAAAACAACTACCACCCGCTCCCCACATTTCCCCCCTGCTGCCTGCCTCGTCTTATCAGATTGCTGCTTATTGTCTTTAACTTCCTTCAGCCGAGGAGGAGCGTCGGGGGTCTCCTGCAGCAGAAGCACGCATACAGCCTAACATGGGCAGAGGTGGAGCGCGGACCCTAGACGGGACTGCAGCCTGCTAGAGGCACGGGTGCTGCTTCCACTAGAGTGGCGCCCTGTTAACCTGACAGCCACATAAACACCCATCAGGTGGACAAAGTGCAGACACCCCACAGAGATACACAAATTCCAGATTTAAAGCATTAAAATGGCTTTTCGGAGAACTTGAAATGTACAGTGTAGGGTTTTTGCGAGAAAACTCAGCTAAGTAAGAATGTGAAGTATGCGTGTTAGTGTGTTTGTATTCTTTTGAGTACTGTGGCTGTGGTCTGTTAGTCCGTGAAGGATTCTTTTCAGGTGGTTCCCAGTTGATGTATGGCTCAGTGAGGGTTTTTGGCTTAAGTTTATTCATTTAGCAGACGCTTGTATCTGAAGTAGCTTACCAGCAAGGTGTATTAAAAGGCAAGTTTAATGCCTTGGTAAGGTAAAAATGCAGTTTGTGATTCTGTTTTTGGTTTTGCAAATGGTTGTTTATATTTGAGTTATTTTGAACAGCCAATCAAATTACACCCCTCCCCTCCGTGCTGCTTAAGCACCGTGTTGATTTGCTGGGATTGCTGATGGCTCGGCCCGAGCCACTATGTTTCCCCATTTACAGAGCAAGGACTGTGTTCAAACACTGGGATTTTTTTGTGCCAACACTGAACGGACAGATAGAGGTCTGTAAGGAGCAAATCACTGAGTCTGGCAAAAAGTGTATGGGATTAGAATCGAAGACTAAACCTTTAAGCCATTGAGAATAATTCATTACATTGCATGATAATATAACAATGGTAAAAACAGCAACAGCAGTAGTAATGATAATTATGCCCTATGCAAATTTGGCATTATGTTGATTAACCAGACCTAACCTTTCAGGAACACACGGTAAAGCACAAGCTGAACACAAATCCTATGTGATGCATCCATTGCTATTGCTTGATCCATTATTGCTTACTCATCTCGTCTAATAGTTAGCCTCAGAATGCTACACTCTCATATGCACTTCGCTTGTAAGTACTCGTTCGTTCGTAAGTCATATAAGGCCTTTTTTTTGTGCATCTGACTAACTGAACAAGCCAAGCTGGTGAATTGAGACAAGGTTGCAGACTCAATCCAGGACCTCCCTTTTGGCCTGATTTACTGCACCCCCTCCCCGTTCTCGTCACTGATCAGCGTTAGGTCCACTGGAGATAAACCTTGGGTTGGCCTGTGGGTGTATTCTAGGCACTCCCTGGTTATGTCATATTTTTCTGTGCCATCGGTCCAGGACAAAGAGAAAAGCTGATTGCCACGCTTGCTCCTGTGCTCTGATACAGCCAACTGCCAAACGTCACAGCACTGTGCATCACTCGGCAGCCCAATGCACTGAGCCCATCCAGGGCAGATGTTGATCTGTGGCTCCACTTAGAAGGAGGCGGGTAGAGGAGGAGGAGGAGGAGGAGGAGGAGGAGGGGCTGAAAAGCCAGATGATGACTTCCCGTCAGTCCCGGTTGTGGGTGCTCTTAATCCCCGGTGCGGCTGCCGGGGACACCGAGCAGAAGCTTACGTAAGGAGGAGAGCCGCTGCCGCTGCCGCCGCCGCTTGCGAGGTCCAGCTCTGCCCTGCTCAGCCCAGGGCACTCAGCCCTGCCTCACCCACCAGTGCACACACACACACTGTCCTCGAAGGACCCAACCCCCCCACCCGCTCGCAGTTGCCCCCGTGACAGAGAATGTTCCACACGAGGACGCCCCCCTCGGCAGGGGCCGATGGGAGGCCAGGCCCTTTCTGAGTATTAATGCGTCAGGCAGGGTTTGCTTAGCTGTCTCTACATTTTTCTTCCCTCTCTTTCTCGAACAGTGTTTCCTTGACTGCACCTGCACTGTTTTCCCTATCCCTCTAATGTAAAAATGCAATCTGCAAAGCCTGTGGTTTTAATGACATTTATCCATAATTCCCTGGTCTCTAATGCAATTCAAGAGTGGCATGCAGGTAGGATTTGTACTTGTTCCTCACGCTCACTTTGTAGGCCTGCTCTATTTCCTGTGACTGAATGAGCAGTGGTGTGGGGGCCATGCAATGCTAGTAGCTGGTTTAGCTGACTGGGTCAGTATGTATTTTTGTAGGCCACCCCTTACGTGTGCCTGGAAGTTCTAGAGTGATGGTGTGTAGCAGTGACAGATGCCCTTCACACAGAGCGGAGGCAGCACTCCGACTGCCCTTCCCCTTCTTGCACTCCTTAGCTGCGTCTCAAGTGTCTCCGGCTCATTCTCAAGTAACGCTGATGAGGGACCTGGGTTACTGCTGTTTTCCCTCTTTATGCCACCGATAAACTTGAAATGCTTAATTTCTGCTGCCATAAATGATTCCCGTTATCAAGTAATGAAGTAGTGCTCTTTTCAGCTCACTTGTTCCTCAGAAGCGGGTAGTCATAAAGTAAACAGTCCAACACTGCCTGTTCTGTGTGGAGATTAGAATTCCTTGTGTCATCAATGTAACCGTCTGTGCAGACGCCGTTCATCTCTCTTTATCATGGCTAGTTGAATCATGCTGACTGTAAATGCGGACTTTACTACCTGCCTGGTGTAAATAATATGGCTTTTCCACTGCCAGTCATTCACTGCCTGAGCTTATGCTCGGGGGGGATCATACACTTGGTCCTTCAAGTATTGGCGACTCAGAAGCCATCACTACAAACACTTTGCGCGTTGCAGCCAAGCACGGGCGACGCACACTCACACACGCACACTCACACACACACACACACACACACACACACACACACACGTCGCAAGGAAGTGTGAATGGATTGGAAGAATTTTCCAGCTGACCCGTGACTGACAACATTTTATTGGCTAGTGTAGTTTGTAATAACTTGCCACAATTAGCCTTAAAGGTACAGTATGTAGGATTTAGTGGCATGTAGCAATGAGGCCTTAGATTGCAACTGACTGAATACTTTTCCCTTTCCAATGTTGTATGTCAAGCTACGGTGGCCGGCAGGTAGAATAAACCCATGAAAGGTTACATCTTTATATAATATATGCTGTAGTATAATACTATATTCCATTTCTGCTTATAGATCCCTGCATACTGTACCTTTTGAGCTTATTATTTTACAACTGGGCTGTCACAGAATAACACAAATATAGAAGTTCTCCTGTTTTGCTTTCAGGCAGGTATGCTTAGAAGACTGACCCCCTGTTCTCTCTTTGACCCTTCCTCCTGTTCTTTGTCTTGTCTTTCTCTAGAGGGCCATGTCGTCCACGCCAGCCGGACCGCCGTCGGTGGACAAGGTGGACGGCTTCACCCGCAAGTCTGTGCGGAGAGCCCGGCAGAGGCGGGCACAGAGCTCGTCCCAGTTCCGCGCTCAGGACAAGCCCATTGAGCTCACCCCCTTGGCACTGCTCAAAGGTACGCTTTCTAGAAACATCCGGCTACCATACGCTCACTCCAGAGGTCCACCTCATCTACAGAGGGTTATAGACACTTGCAGGAGTAGCTGCAATGAATCTGGATCTGCCACATTGAAGGGCCTCTTGCAACACTTACACATGTGCTGGTTATTATCCCATGTGTAATGCCTTAGTTGTAGAATAATAAATGCCTAGAAGATGTGCTTGACAAAAATCCCATCACCACAACCCTACAAGTGTGTTGTAACCTTACATATGCACATAATAAAGCTATTTCACATAATATTTCTTTTAAAAGTATAGTGTGTGCTGAGTGTATGTGACCAGAGGTGAGTATAGGCTGTTGAACCCTGTTGATATCTCAACAGTAGCCACCACAGCCGATCAGATACCTTTTATATTGAATCAATCAAAAGGGATTATTATAGGGCAGTTGCCCAGGTCATACCTGCTATTAGTCATTATCCTGAAATCTGCTTTGCGAGGAAAAGAGTTTCAATCTGGCTTGTCCCAGGACAGAGTAAACCTCATAAATGTGTTGTAAAAGATGAGCTAAGCAGCTTGATAAGGCTTCTAGTACTGACAGGGTTTTGTCAGGGCACTTTAATATCATACCACGCTTCAGGATGAGGAGAGCCATGTGAGCATACAATCGATAAGGGTATGTCGTGTTCTTCAGGTCCACCACGTTACTTGTGGGTCATGAGTGGAGGTAACTGAAGGTAGCACAGTTCATACAGTTCATGTTGATAATAGCTAGAGTTTATAATCATTGTCAAGGTTGTTAACCTGTTTGAATAAACTTTACCCTCGAGTGCAGCGTGACCCTCTTAAGCAGGCCAGTAATGAGCGTCCTGAACAGGTTGATGAGGCTTAATTAGTGCAAGGGCCTGCCAGATCTGTGTAGTGTCAGTTTATTTAGGCAGGTGATTTGAGTTGTCATCTGACACTACGGAAGCGTTAAGTCACTTTGAAGCCATTAAACGTGAGGGAAGCACTCCTCGGTTGTTACTTTACAAGTGTGGGATCAGGCTTTTCACTTGACAGAGCCCTGCCAGGTGTGGTGATGGAAGTGACACACTCACGCACACACGCACCCACGCACCCACGCACCCAAAGACGCTTTGGGAATGCAGACAGACCAGAATGTGTATGAAAAGAGTGTTTGTGTCTGACCTTCTGCTCTCTCTGAGACACACACATACACACACATACACATATTTAAATATGCAGACACAAACACATTTAGACATGTACACACACATTCCTGCTTACACACACCTGTGCATGCATACATGCGCACATACACACTCGGACATTGTACTCATACATTCATGCACAGACATGACGAAACTCACCCATTCACACACATGCTCACACATGCCCTCGCAATCTATATCTCTCCTTCGTTCCTCTCAGGCACTGAAATACATGCCATCTCAAAACCTTTCAGTATCCCCTCAAACCTCACTCGAAAGAATCCCTTTTTGTTTTTTTCCCCGCCTGGAAACATGCCCTGATGGTGTGGTTTGCCATCGCAGAACACAAGTAGTTCTTCTATTTTAGGCCAAAGGTCAGGTGCTTTTGCTGCTCACCCAAGTGTAAGGAATTTGAGGCCCTTCCCGGCTGCAAAGGTGAAGGAGCAAATCAGTCAAGCAGAGGCCACAAGCACGCTTCTGACAAGCACAGGACTCCATGGGTCTTCATGAATCAATTCTGTTGTCTGTCTTACTTTTGCTTTTCCCTCTGTCTCTCGTGTCATTTTATAAGTACACCTGTAACAAAATACAGCACAGTATTTACAAACCTTCAGACTAAAAAGAAGGAGAAAAGTAGAAAGACAAAAGGGATAATTAACGAGGTAAAGGAGGGGCAAAAGGCAAAACATGCAATCAATTCTGTGATTGTTTATATTAGACTAATCACAACAACAAACTCTTTCTGTCGCGCTCTCTCTCTCTCTCTCTCATGCTGATGTAAATGCAATCAATTCTCTGATTAGTCAAATATCAGCAATCACAACAACAAACTCTCTCTCCCCCTCCTCTCCCTCCTTCTCCTCTCTCTCTCTCTCTCTCTCTCTCTCTCTCTCCTTCTCCCCCCCCCCCTCTCTCTCTCTCCCTCTCCCCCCCCCCTCTCTCCATCTCTCTCGTGCAGATGTGTCTGCGCAGGAGCAGCCGGAGCTGTTTGTCAAGAAGCTGCAACAGTGTGGCACACTCTTCGACTTCATGGAGACGCTGTCCGACCTCAAGATGAAGGAGTACAAGCGCTCCACACTCAACGAGCTGGTGGACTACGTCACCGTCAGCCGGGGCTACCTGACCGAGCAGACCTACCCAGAGGCGGTCAAGATGGTGAGGAGAGACCCATAGGCTAGTCAACACTTGGGGTTTTATGTTGATTATAACAAATGTACCAATTGTCAAAAAGATAATTTATTTATATATTTTGATATCAATGATAGAAAAACTCCAAACTAATCTTTAGTAAAGAATAGGCTATTGTGGGTTTTTTTAATCATTGAAAATTTTAGTATGACTTGAGTATTACACAAAACAGAACACAGCGAAAGCCATCACGATAAGTCATCTCTCCGCCCTCATTTCCCAGTCAGCAGACGCATAACCCCATGACGACGGCCCCAACCCTAAATTAGCCCAAATGTGATTAGATTTTTCACATAGACGACATTTTGGGTTTCATGACTTACGTCAAATGCTTGTTGCTTGTTCTGCATTCACATTGCACATTTTTTGTAAGCTATATCATTACAAAGATACATGCTGGCATGCTAATCCCTTGAAAGTGTAGCTGGACCACCCATGGCTCTATAGTGTGGTGTCAGCGATCAATTTGAGGGACAGTGTGCGTGTGCATGTATGTGAGAGAGAGAGAGAGAGAGAGAGAGAGAGAGAGAGAGAGAGAGAGAGAGAGAGAGAGGAGAGAGAGAGAGAGAGAGAGAGAGAGAGAGAGAGAGAGAGAGAGAGAGAGAGAGAGAGAGGAGAGAGAGGAGAGAGAGAGAGAGAGAGAGAGAGAGAGAGAGAGAGAGAGAGAGAGAGAGAGAGAGAGAGAGAGAGAGAGAGAGAGAGAGAGAGAGAGTGTGTGTACGCGCTCTGTCACCTCTTTCCCTTAGCCAAGTAGCCCAGCTGCATGCGATGAAAGCTGTCAGCTGAAACCACAGCCTGTGCCTACTCTTTAATCCACTGCTGACTTATTCCATTTCATATCTCCTTCCATTCCTCCCTTTCTCTATCTCTCTCTCTGTCTCTCTCTCTTTCCATCTCTCTCTCTCTCTCTCTCTCTCTCTCTCTCTCTCTCAGGTGTCCTATAACATCTTCCGGACACTTCCACCCAGTGACAGCAATGAGTTTGACCCTGAGGAGGACGAACCCACACTGGAGGCCTCTTGGCCTCACTTACAGGTACAGAAACAAACACACCCACAAACTCACTCACTTATTTCTTATCTCAAACACACCATGGCAGTGTGCTATGCGTGCACACACTCAAACATAATCATAGCAGCAATCAGACTACTGATTCTGCTGTAAAACACTGTAAGCAGAAAGTGCCTGCTAATCTTGTGTGTGTGTGTGTGTGTGTGTGTGTGTGTGTGTGTGTGTGTGTGTGTGTGTGTGTGTGTGTGTGTGTGTGTGTGTGTGTGTGTGTGTGTGTGTGTGTGTGTGTGTGTGTGTGTGTGTGTGTGTCCTAGTCCCACTGAACCAGGACTAGGCGGCAGGAACCCTCAGCCTAACTCTGATGTAGTTTGACTGAGTTGAGCAGCTGATGACATATTTACCTCCTCCTCTGTCTCTCCCTCTTTTTTTCTCTTTCTGTTTTTCTCTCTCTGTCCCTCTTCCTCCTTGCTCCCTCTCTCTCCCTTCACTCTGCAGCTGGTCTATGAGTTCTTCATCCGTTTCCTGGAGAGCCAGGAGTTCCAGCCCAGCGTGGCCAAGAAGCATATAGACCAGAAATTTGTCTTGCAGGTGAGAGGGCCGGGCAGGGTGGGCAGGGTGCCAGGAGAACTGCTTATTTCCCCCCTGCATGAACGGGAGGTCTCCATGGGGCGCCAATGAATTTGGGGAGGGAACCGTGGTCAGATTTGACAAGGTGTTGACTGATCAGGAGCTGTCAGTGAGATTGATTATATGTGGGTAATGGAACAAGCAGATAAAGTTTCACACCAACTTTCTGGAGAGAAATTACTAGGTGTATGACACCTCTTCTTGAGAGGTGGTTTGAGGGCCCCCTAGTGGAGAGATGCACCATAGAAAAGTTAGTGCCCAGTTTGGGCCTCACTGCACATTTCACATTTTACATTAGATTCATTTGGCAGATGCTTTGGCAGATCCATAGCTACTCACAATTGTGGATCTTCAATCTACTCCTGTTCCAAGTAGAGCTTATCAAAGTCAGTATGATTTTTATAAAGCTCTTGATTTGCTATATTAGGTGCCTTGAAGCAAATAAGGCAGCCATGTTGAGTTAGACATTAGGCCTACAGTGTGACAGTAGAAGACCTGCAGGGGGAGAACAGGCATGGGCACCTTTCATGAGTTGAACAGGTGGAAGAATGAAGGCAGAATGAGGCGTTGTGTTGTGTAAGACGGAGGCGAGTGCGGATAATGGGATTAGACCTGTGATCCCTGTGCCAGTCAATGAACCGCTGCTGTTCACTGAGTTCCAAACAAGGCCTGGAGTGCAGCAGCCTGGAAATACATCTAAACTGAGATCAGTGTTCGCTAGGTTGATGGCACGCAAATGAGTCCAAGATGGGTTGCAGCATCTGTGGAGCTTTTACTCAGTTTTGTCCAGATTCTAGGTTTTGATTCCGTATCACAGAGTAACAGGAGGCTTCTGTACTATTGTTTAGTTCCATGGTCTTTCTACTCATTGACAACGTTCACTTACACCCTCTAGCCCCTGCTAGATATTTTGCAGTTATCATTTGTGCTTTAATGAGTTGAATATAAGATGGCCCTAGTTACCTCCAGTTAATCAACCATCAAGACATGCACTCCATTCTGTCCTCCAACCGTTCACTCCCTCACTCTCTCTCTCCCATAGCTGCTGGAGCTGTTTGACAGTGAGGACCCGCGTGAGAGGGACTGCCTGAAAACGGTTCTGCACAGAATCTATGGGAAGTTCTTGGGCCTGCGGGCTTTCATCCGCAAACAGATCAACAACATTTTCTTATGGTGAGCCCCAGCCTGTTGTGACACCATACATATATTCTGCAGCATGCTTTTAAAGTGAATAGCTGTGCTTACATGCAGTAGTCATTGAGAAGTTCTCTTTCTCTGTCTGGTTTTGTGCAGTCTATCTGTGTGTTTGTGTTTATTTGAGTGTGTGTGTGTCTGTGTGTGTGCCCTAATCTGTCCTATCTGTCTCTTGGCTCTGACACCTCTATATCCCCATCACTCTCTCTCTCCCCCTCCCTCGCTCTCTCTCTCTGCCTCTTCCGTCCTTCCTTCCTTCCTGGTTTCTTTCTCCCTTGTTACTGCTTTTGGATCTCTCTCATCTTCTGCCCTCTCTTTCTCCTTGTCTGGTCCCTGCAGTTTTGTCTATGAGACGGAGCACTTCAGTGGTGTGGCTGAGCTGCTGGAGATCCTGGGCAGGTGAGTGCTCACATCCTCCATACGGTCATGCCTGGCTGTGTCTGTGTCTGTTTTTGGCCGTCCTGTTTTTAGCAGCCATTTCAAGAGGCTTTCTGCACCCAACCACCTCCCCCCTCTTCCACTAAGCACCTCCGTGGACTTTCAAACGGATACATTAGTAAGGCGATACATTAAAGTCCACTGCTGATATTTAGCAGGCTTCTGTCAGAGTGTGCTCAGCTCCTGGTCCCCTGCCCGACTGCAGAGAGCGAGTCTGCAGGAGTCTGAACCTCAGGAAGGTTAAAACCCTGTCTGGACTGGGGCCAGCACCCAGACCGGCAGCTTGTTAGAGTTTTCTGCAGCCTTTCATTTTCTGGTTTTGTTTGGTTTTAGTAGATTTTATGTAGTTGTTTTTTCTTCTTCATATTTTTCGGCCTTTTTTAGTATTTGGGTTCATTGTTATGTATGCAGTCCTTTAAATAGCTTTAAATATGCAGTTTAGTTGTTGTATAGTTCCAATATAATTATGTATTCTGTTATTAATTTGGTTGTGTGTAATGGATATATATTGACAAGCCTAACAGGTGGGGTATTTAAGAGATTGTCAGCGTTCTGTGAGCCCCCTAACAGTCAGCCCTCTGTAATCTGCTTCTTATGAGCGAGTCTAAGTGCTCAGCTAAATGACTGAATGTGGAAGGGGCTGAATACATGTCCTCAGTGCTGCTCACGTCTCTCTCTCTCTCTCTCCCCCCCTCCCTCCGTCTGCTCCGCTTCCCTCCTCAGCATCATCAATGGCTTTGCTCTGCCGCTGAAGGCCGAACACAAGCAGTTCCTGGTCAAAGTCTTACTGCCGCTGCACACTGTCAAGAGCCTGTCACTCTTCCACGCACAGGTATGTGTGGCACGCGGGTTGCTGGGGAGATGACCTTTAGTGCTGTTTGACTATCCGAACTCTGTCTCTCTCTCTTTTTTTCAACTTTCTTTCTTTCGTTCTTGTAATTCATCTTTCTTTCTTCCCTTGTTCTCTGTCTCTGTATGTGTATTCTTGTATGGTTACTCTTTATATCAGTAAAAACAATTCATCTTTTTCCATGTAGAACACTGATAATGAACTTCTGTTATTTCATGCTGACTCGTCTTCTTATCTCTCCTTCTCCTACAGTTGGCCTATTGTATTGTACAATTCTTAGAAAAGGAACCAATGTTAACAGAGCCAGTAAGTGACCTGCTTGATCAGACACACACTGTGTTTTCTTCTCATCGCGTCGATCCTCCTCGTCAATCTTTGTCATGTCTTTGTCATTTCTCAGGTAATCAGAGGCTTGCTGAAATTCTGGCCCAAAACCTGCAGTCAGAAAGAGGTCAGTCAGTAAGGCTGTCTTTGAGCCCGTGAACACCCTTTTCCCTCCTAACATGGATTAGCGTCATAGAGTCTGTTCTATGATAGATAGTTGCATCATGATGTAGATACGGCATACTACATACTACTTTGGATTAGCATCATAGTGTCTGTTCTATGATAGATAGCTGCATCATGATGTAGATACGGCGTACTACATACTACTTTGCATATTATTTTGACTGATAATGCTCATTTATTACATTGTGAATGAAAGCCTTTGTCATTGTTTTTGCATACAACAAAGTTTGTATCGTCATTGAAGACATTTATGGCTGTCCTATATCTCATTACACTTGGTTGTGTGCGCGTGCGCGTGCGCGTGCTGTCTCCCTTATTTGTGAGTCCTGACTTGGTGTCACGGTGTGTGCCGTCCTACAGGTGATGTTTCTGGGCGAGTTGGAGGAGATCCTGGATGTGATCGAGCCCGCCCAGTTTGTCAAGATTCAGGAGCACCTCTTCAAGCAGATCTCCAGATGTGTGTCCAGCCCCCACTTCCAGGTCTGGATCTCTAGTTGCCTTTCATTCTCTATCTCACTCAATCTTTCACTCACTGATTGAATGATTGATTTCCTTCTGTACAGTTTGTCAGCCATTGATTGTTCCACTAATCCGAATCTGTTTAAGACCATCAACAATCCTTCTACTGTCTCAAAATGCTGAGTTTGGTGTACATTAACACTGGGGTTAGACTACACGACTTTAAGAATCTGAACAGATGTCTTTTTTTAAAGACGGGGCATCACACAGTGACCCTTTCTATCCGAGCTGGCCCTGACTGTCTGACTGTCTGTCCGTGTCCGTGTGTCAGGTGGCGGAGCGTGCTCTCTACTACTGGAACAACGAGTACATCATGAGTCTGATCGAGGAGAACTCCAACGTCATCCTGCCCATCATGTTCGCCAGCCTCTACCGCATCTCCAAAGAGCACTGGAACCCGTGAGTACTGGCGCTTGTGTGTGTGTGTGTGAGTGCGTGTGTTGGCGCGCATGTGTGTGTTTGCGTGCGTGTGTGTTTGCGTGCGTGTGTGTTTGCGCGCGTGTGTGTGCTACACGCGTGTGTGTGTGTGTGTGTTGGTGCGCGTGCGTGTGCGTGTGCGTGTGCGTGTGTGTGTGTGTGTGTGGGGTGGGGTGGGGTGGGGGTTCAGTCCTTGGGACAGATGGGTGCCTAAATTGGTGTCAAATTTGGCTAGTCTTTGCTGGGTTTTGTTTTTGCTACTTTAAAGAATGTAAAACTATACAAAAAAATTGACTAACTGATATGAGTTGATAAAAGTTCATAGAAGCCTCTGTCTGTTAGAGTGGTCTGTCCAAAACGACCCTAAGACTGAGCAGAATGGAATATTTTACTCACTGAGCTGTTTGCCTGCCCTTAACCCCCCACAGGGCAATCTCAGCTTTAATCTACAACGTGCTCAAGGCCTTCATGGAGATGAACAGCACCTTGTTCGATGAGCTTGCCGCCACCTACAAAGCCGAGCGCCAGAGGTGAGTGCTGTAGGAGCTTAGTGGTCCGTGGTTCGAACCGTGTGCTAAACTTACATCTCAGCCAGTGAGACCCAGATCAATCAGATTCTAGTGAATTTGGGATTTACGAATACGATTGATTTGATTTATTTGATTGGTTGATTGTTTGATTGAATGAAAAACAGTTTGCGGTTCAGAGACTCACAATTAATGTACCAATGCTGTTAACACATTTACCATCAGTAAATGTAGCTGGGAAGTGTCATCAGCATGTTTTGTGTAGAGGGTTAGTCTGTCATGGTCGTGTCACTTCCTCTGCTGAAGTTGGCCACTCTCTGCACTTGCTCCACCCTCAGTCATGTTTCTCATCTATCTCCCTCCCTCTCTCTCTCTCGCTGTCTCTCTCGCTGTCTTTTCTTTTCTCTCTCCTCTCTTCCTCTCTTTCTTTTATTTTCTTTCTCTCTCTCTGTCCCTCTTAACTCTCCCTCTTTCTCTCTCTCTCTCTCTCCTCTTTTCTCCTTCTCTTTTTTTTCTTTCTCTCTCTCTGTCTCTCTCTCTCAGGGAAAAGAAGAAGGAGAAGGACCGTGAGGAGCTGTGGCGGCAGCTGGAGGAGCTGGAGCTGAGGAGGGCCATCCAGAACAGCGACGCCTCTGCCCCCGCCATCCCCACCTAACACTGCAGCAGCACCCTCAGCCTTCCTCCACCCTCCTCTCCCTCACCTCACCTCACTCGTCCTCCATCCAATCACATCTCCCCCACCTGCTGGGAGAGAAGAATATAGGGATGGAGAGAGAGAGAGAGAGATGGAGAGAGGGAGGACGAAAGAGAGAGAGAGAGAGACACGTCTCACCTCATACCATGCTCCTTACTTTACTGTAGAGTTCCACTGCACCCCCCCCTTTTTTGATTTTGTGTCTCAATAGCACTGTAAATATTTTTATCCTCTCTTGTTTTAGCCTCCTGATGACAACTACACTGAAAGGAAAATGAAAATTACAAAAAAAGAAGGAACAAAAACAAACAAAAAAACAACAACGACTGAACAAGCTATAGAATTGTGTATACCTGTGGGAAGAATAAGAGTTGAATGCACTCCGCTTTGAGCTTTGGTTTTTGTTTCATTTTGGAGTCTACAGAAAGAATGAAATGAATGATTTTAAATATGAGAAGATAATCAACCCTGATAGATTGATGTCGGGGTCGCCTCTTACTGTCCTCCTCCTGCTCTCCGAGCCAGCTGAGGCCATGTCTTATCCTTTTTCTTTTTTTTTTGTTCCTCCTTTCTTTTGTCTCTTGTTGAATTATTTGCAAAGAAAGGGACTGTAGAATCCCCCTATTTCTTCAAAGCCAGCAGCTAAGCAACTAAGAGGAGGAACTGAGGCCTCACTTACCAATTCTCCAAATGGCGCCTCAGCAAAGATGTTTTGTTCAGCGAACACAAGCCTCTGTCCATCCCAGGACACCAGCCGGCGGAGGGATAACATTAGAACAAATCGAAGAAGTGAAGGGAGAGGAAAGAAGTCGTCCCATCAGTCGCTCGTTTCCTTCACTTGACCAATGGCTCCGCTCCCTTCTGCCTCAATAGACTTTTGTAAAATAAACCAGCATTTTTCTTCAGAAACCTCCAGACCAATAGCACTTCTCTCCTCTCCTCTCCTCTCCTCAACTCACCTCGGCTCCTCATCCACATCCACATCCACATCCATTGGTTGGTGCTAGTCAGGCACTGGCGCCCTCTCGGCCAATCCGCTGTCAGGTTTTAAGGCTGGCCTCAAGTGTGTGGCTCAACCCCTGACCCCTTTATCCTTCTCCCATCCCTGAAGGAGTTTTATTTTTCTATATGTGTTGGGGAAAAAAAACAACAAAAACAACTAGGCAGCGACCTGGTTTGTGTTCTAACGTGTTAATCCTTATCCCTTATGTGGGGGATCCCTGAGGAACTGACCCTCCTTAGATATGTGGATGTGTGTGATCACCCTTTACGAATTTTAGAGCTGTCCCGACGGCCCCCTCCAACTAGACAGGTGGCGCTGTTGATGACGAGGACTTCTAAGAATCGGGTTTCGAAGTGTGGTGTTCACAATCCAGTTCAGTAGTATGTTTTCTAAGATGGACTTAAAATGCTTTGAGACCGGGTCCTGCTTTCACCATTTCTGGAGACTAGTCTCTATTTTATTCAGTCGTCTTGGGGGCTTGGCTCTTGCCTGACTGAGTTGTACCAGCGCCTTGCCTGGTCTGTTAGGCATCCCTTCGTGAAGCCCTCCAGTGATGTGAACAAAGTAAAAACCAGCATGGTAGGGGGACCACCAGGACTTGGGTTTGGAGATGGTTGCATCATACTGCAGAAGTCCATAAACCAGGAAAAAAAAAAAACAACGGGGTGCCAGTGTTTTGAGAGGAGTGTATAAGAGCACTTACTTTTAATGGTATCCAGTGTATTTTCTGATAGATTTTTTTTTGTCTTTTCTGAAGGATGTGGTGTTTCAAGGAGAGAGAAAAAAACGTTTTATTTTATTTTTGTGTTATTTTATTTTGATTTTTTTTGTAACAGAGAGTGTGTGTGTGTGTGTGTGTGTGTTTCCTCACTTCAGCTTTAGTCTTCAGTCTTACCCCCCCCCCCCCCCCTGTTTCAGTATCTCAGCCAACCCAACCGCCCTCCTCTTTTCTCTTATGACGGCCCTGGTTTGATATGATTTAAATATGAAAAAATAATAATGAAATTAAGATTTTAAAGGGTTGGAAGTGTAAAAGAAAAAAAATATTTTAAAAAGTCAAGAAATAAGAAATAAAACTTGTTTTGCGATAAAAGGTGTATGGAAAGGTGTCATATATATTGGCTTATATGCCATTCCTTGTCCCATTTTCTGGAATATTCTGTGACAAATGAGAGAGAGAGAGAGAGAGAGAGTGTGTGTGGCAAACAGTTTTTCCTAATGGTGTCCTGGAAAGAATCAAACCCTGTGTATGTTCTGGATCAAACATGCTTCATCTATTTTTAGCCACAGGGTGGCAGTAGAAACACAGTAACACCCCTCTTGTGTTTTCAGAGGTGGATGTTGTGTTCATTTTCTCCATCACTGGTGTTCTTCTTACTGATCATTTTAGCTAGTATTATCACTAAGAACGTGTTATGGTTATGGTACGCCACTGCATCATACTGAACCCTTCTTCAAGATGCAGCAGTGTCATCAGCATCCATGCACAGTAAAGCATAGTATGTTTCTTACCCTGTGAAGCTGCTCACAGTGTACCATTACTATCTGCACGTGATACTAAGTCTTGGTTCATTAGTTGTTATCCATCCCCACAGATGTGGGATTAAGGCAACAGGGGGACTGCACTACCTGCCTTCAGGCACTGTGTGAGTGTGAGTGTGTGTCGGACATCAGTTGGACATCAGTGGCACTAGTGAGGTTCTCACCTGTGAGCTGAAACTATTCCTCACCCCATCAGTGGAACACTGACCTAGAGGGCACAGAGGCCCGTTTGTGTGTGCTGGTAGAGAAGAGATGGGGCGGAGCCTTTTCACACCTTACCCCCTCACCAGTAACTGGGGGTGCCTCTTTGCACGGCTGCAGGGCTGACATTTAATAATAAGGGCATCCTACACACATACTCACACACACAGTAAGCTCTGTGTGTGTGTGTGTGTGTGTGTGTGTGTGTGTGTGCTGTTTATCTCACCTGAACAGCTGTAGGGAGCACTGAGAATCTGTACCTAATTGGGGAGGCAGTTTGAGTGGACCGAAGGAGGACCTGAAAGACCAATTGAGGACGATAGCCCTTAGGCCCAGCCAGGGTTGTTTATCCTGGGGGAGGCAGACGAAAGGATACACGGGGAGAGTGAGTTTGTAGCTTATAGCCTACTCAACGCATAAGTGCTGTCTGGGCGGATTACGAACGTTTCACATGGATTTGATCAGGTCTGTGGCAGTGGATTTATTATTTCTTGAAAATAAATTGGGGGTGCGATTGGATAATGTGTTCTATTGTTCGGACAGATCTCCCTTTGTTTTGGAAGTATTATTCACAGGAAGTAGGTGTCCTGAAGATGATCCACACCAAGAAGGTGGATTGAATATGCAAAGATTAGATCTTTCCTATCTTATTGTCCAGCCCTGGCAATGAGTAACAAATGCGTTTATGGAGACATGAGAGGAAATGCAGGTTATCAAGGAGCAATGGTGATCATAACACGGCCTTTGTGGCGTAGCATCCATTTGAGTGAACCAACAACGAACGCACACATACACACACATTTTGCACATTGCCCATCATGGAGCTGAAAAATGGGTAACTGCTAAACCTTTCAGACCTCACACTTGCTTGCTGTTATTCCCCTGGACGACCCATCCGAGGAAATGTAATCGCCAGAATTCATATGGACAGATTTAAAGCACACGGCATGGTCGTGTGTGAACCTTTGACCGATATGTATTTTCACAGGTCAGAAGAATGAAAGTTAATGTAATTGATGGTGTAACAAGCTCAAACAGTATTTGGGTGGTGTGGTTGTAAAATGTAATGTGATTGGCCAGGATTGAATGACTTAAGGTTTCCTCCATTTTTAGTGGTATTTATCTGGCTGTGCTTTTGTGAGATTTAAATTCCATTGGGTCTTCCCATATTGCAAAACCCGTGCTCTTTACGACCAGTGTCTCAGTGCAATCATTTGGCTTGAGAGTTTGATGTCTACTGATTTTACATCAGTACAAGATGTCCTGCATCGTATTTTTGTGTTTGCTAAATATTCTTGCCAAGGTGCATCGTCTACATTCTACACCCAGTTTGGATTTCAAATCTCGTTTTTGCCTCGGCTGCGTCGTATAAGTAATGACTCTCTTCTTGATGACGACTGAAAGAGACACACACACACACACCAATAACCTGTGCAAAAGAAAATATGGCAACACTTTGCATCAGCCTTCTTATACAGCAATGTGGAGCCAATAAACCCCATGTGACCTAAAGAGAAGGGACCTATGTAGATGATGTGTGTGTAATATATATATATATATATATATACTACCGTTCAAAAGTTTGGGGTCACTTAGAAATGTCCTTATTTTTCAAAGAAAAGCACAGTTTTTTTCAATGAAGATAACATAAAATGAATCAGATATACACTCTATACATTAATGTGGTAAATGACTATTCTAGGTGGAAACGTCTGGTTTTTAATGAAATATCTACATAGGTGTATAGAGGCCCATTTCCAGCAACTATCACTCCAGTGTTCTAATGGTACATTGTGTTTGCTAATCGCCTTAGAAGACTACTGGATGATTAGAAAACCCTTGAAAACCCTTGTGCAATTATGTTAGCACAGCTGAAAACTGTTTTGCTGGTGCGAGAAGCTATAAAACTGGCCTTCCTTTGAGCTAGTTGAGTATCTGGAGCATCACATTTGTGGGTTCGATTATACTCTCAAAATGGCCAGAAAAAGAGAACTTTCATGTGAAACTCGCCAGTCTATTGTTGTTCTTAGAAATGAAGGCTATTCCATGCGAAAAATGACATTTCCTGCAACGGTGTGTACTACTCCCTTCAGAGAACAGCACAAACGGGCTCTAACAGAGTAGAAAGAGAAGTGGGAGGCCCTGGTGCACAACTCAGCAAGAAGACAAGTGTATTAGAGTCTCTAGTTTGAGAAATAGACGCCTCACAGGTCCTCAAATGGCAGCTTCTTTAAATGGTACCCACAAAACGCCAGTGTCAACGTCTACAGTGAAGAGGCGACTCTGGGATGCTGGCCTGATGAGTGGCAAAGAAAAAGCCATATCTGAGACTGGCCAATAAAAAGAAAAGATTTATATGGGCAAAATAACACACACATTGGACAGAGGAAGATTGGAAAAAAGTGTTATGGACAGACGAATCAAAGTTTGAGGTGTTTGGATCACACAGAAGAACATTTGTGAGATGCAGAATAGGTGAAAAGATGCTGGAAGAGTGCCTGACGCCATCTGTCAAGCATGGTGGAGGTAATGTGATGGTCTGGGGCTGCTTTGGTGCTGGTGAAGTGGGAGATTTGTACAAGGTAAAAGGGATTTTAAATAAGGAAGGCTATCACTCCATTTTGCAACACCATGCCATATCCTGTGTACAGCGCTTGATTGGAGCCAATTTCCTCCTAAAACAGGACAATGACCCAAAGCACACCTCCAAATTATGCAAGAAATATTTAGGGAAGAAGCAGGCAGCTGGTATTCTGTTCATTTTGCAACTCATTTGATAAATAAAAGTGTGAGTTTTCATGGAAAACACGAAATTATCTGGGTGACCCCAAACTTTTGAACGGTAGTGTATGTGTAACACACCCTAAAAGGGAGGTTGAGGCTCAGACGCAAAGCTCAGAATACGTGCAAGAGAAATCAGAACACCGTGCTTAATAATAAAAGAGATTTATTTAGCGACTCCAGGGGATTGATAATAAATATAAAACATTAAAATTGCGCTTCCTAAAAGTAGTGCCAGCACTCAAAGTTCAAATGTCTGTCTGGGTGTCCAGGTAGGTTCGTATGGTTTCAGCACCGTGCGCGTCAGTCTCGTTCTCCCGGGACACGGCCAAGCCAGACGCTCTTCTGGTTCTCTGATTCTCATTCACACACACGACACAGCTTGGACAGGGTCAATGGCCGGCAGTCCGCAAGCAACTCTCCTCTGGTCCAACCTTAATACATGGACACAGCGTCAGACAATACTGTATTACAATTAAATGAAACCCAGAGAAAGTATAGAGCCCACACCAAAGAATATCGCGATCACCAACCTTGATACAATGGACACAGCGTCAGACAATACTGCCATTAGCTTGTGGACACGGGTATAAGTAGAAATATTGTGATGGGAAACACCTAAGGAGGGTAGTGGCATAATGCTAGGCACCTGTGCTTAATTAGTGATCATGCTGCACACGTGCGGTAGAAAAGGTTCGTGCTCAGTGCTCAATTAAAGTGTGCCAATCACCACTACACTCATGTGAAACACTACACACCACTCAAAACACACCGTGAATCACTGCAAACAACCCTCAGGCCCAAAACACCATGTTACATCCTTCCCTGCTGTAAAGTCAGTGTCCCAATGACTATGCCCATACTAGATGTATAAGTTATTGGTTTCCATATTTGGTTGGAGGAATCCCAATGTTAGCCCTGGTGGATCGTCTAGGTTGGTCAAGCTCGAGTCTCTGCCCGTCTCTGACATCTGGATGGTTGTGGTCTGGTCGTTGCCCGCCTCGCGCCACATCACCATCTGGTCTCGCACCTGTAGGGGCCCAAACTCCTACCCAGGGGAAACTCATCGTGGCTCTACTTGTCTCTGCTGGCTGGGGGTCGATAGGGGCCTGTCTCGTGGCTTCTCCACGCCTAGGGGTCCTCCCAACTGCTCTGGGGGTTTCAGCTGCCCTCTCCACAGGGGGAAAAGAGCAAGGCCTTAACATGTTCCGATGGACCACTTTCTCAGCTCCCTGCCCTTGCTCTGGTCTGACCACATAGACTGGCAGTTCTGGGTTAGTTTGTTTTTCCACTATATAAGGCACAACCTCCCACTTGTCGGCCAGCTTACCTCGGCCCCTTGCCCTCATGTCTCTCATCATCACCCGCTCGCCTGGCAATAGGGGAGAGTTCTCAGCGTTGTGGTCATAGTGTCGTTTTTGTCTGGTTCTCTCAATGTCTGTGTGCTTCCCTGCTTTCTCATAGGCATACCTCAGACGCTGTTGATGGCACTTTACCCAGTCCTCCACCGACGCGCAGCCAGTCTCATCTGGTATTCCCAACAGGCAGTCCTGAGGAAGGGAGCCGTGTCTACCGAACAGCAGATAGTAGGGAGTATACCCTGTGGCGCTGTGGGTTGTGTTGTTGTACACCTGGATCATCTCCTGCAGGTGATCATGCCAGCGGCGCCGCTCCTCTCCCAGGGTTCCTAACAGCCCCAACAGTGTCCGATTAAATCGCTCACACCCACCATTTCCTGCTGGGTGATAAGGCGTGGTATGACTTTTAGTTATTCCATACAGTCTACACAGATCTTTCATTAGCTGGGATTCAAAATTGGCACCTTGATCAGACAACAAGCGTCGGGGAGAGCCAAAAGGCTGGATTACCTTCTGCCACAGGGCCTTTGCTGTTGTCGCAGCTGTCTGATCCCTAGTGGAGGAAGCCCATGCATATTTAGTAAAGTGGTCAACCATTACCAATACATTATGATGGGGATCCTCTGGGTGACCTATAGTCAGATAGTCTATGGATAACAGTTCCAGGGGAGCTGAGGTTCTGATTGGCACTAAAGGAGCTAGTTTTGCCACAGTGGGGGCTTTTCTTAGGGCACAGGTCTGGCAGGTAGCACACCAATTGGTAATGTCTCTAGTAAGGTTAGGCCAATAGAACCTGGCATGGATCAGTGCAGTAGTCTTTTCTGCACCCCAGTGACCCGCCTGGTCATGGTACAGTTTCCAGATGTGGACTCGCTCACCTGCTGGGGCGACAATTTGGGTTCGTAGATCCACTTCCTTGGGGTCCTGAAACGTCCGGCACAGCACACCGTCTTTGCACCTCAACCGATCCCATTGTCGCAGTATTTCTAGGACCTCTTTGGACTCCGCTTGTCGTTCCAGTCTGTTAGGGTGTTGGCCTCTCTGGAGGAAGTGTAGCACTCTCCTCAGCGTGGGGTCACTTTCTTGTAGGCTCTTCCACTGAGCCCATGTTCTGTCAGGCTGGAGTGGGGTACCCTGTTCCATTGTAGTCCCCTGGTCATCAGGCTCCTTGGTTCTCCAGCCCACCCCCACACACAGGGCAGTCACTGTTGACGGCTGAACCTCCCGGAAGCCTGGTATCTCCAGTCCCTCTCGCTCTTCCCTCTGGTCTGGGACTGCTGTCTCTGGGGGGAAGCGGGACAATGCATCTGCACTCTGGTTATTACGTCCTGGCCGATACTTAATCTCAAACTGAAAGCCGGCAAGGCGGGCCGCCCATCTCTGTTCATGACTACCCAATTTAGCAGAGTTGAGATGCACAAGCGGGTTATTGTCTGTGTATACTACAAAGGGTGCCGGCGTTAGGTACTCTGCAAACTTTTCTGTGATGGCCCACTTCAATGCGAGGAATTCTAATTTAAAAGAACTGTAGTTACTGTCATTTCTTTCAGTTGGATGTAGGCTCCGGCTAGCGAAAGCGATGACTCGCTCCTTACCCCCCTGCACCTGGGCGAGCACTGCCCCCAGGCCTCTGTTGCTGGCATCTGTATAGAGTACAAAAGGCAGTGTGAAATCAGCAAATGCTAAAATGGGAGAAGTGGTTAAGGCCTCCTTTAGGGTAGCAAAAGCTACATCACATGTGTGGTTCCAGCCAGTGAGGGCATGAGAAGGCCTCTTTTTACTACTCTGTGTTGGACCTAGCCCTGTTAGCAGTTCATGTAAGGGGCTGGCAATCTTGGCAAAGTCTTTAACAAAGCGGCGGTAGTAGCCC
This sequence comes from Clupea harengus, assembly GCF_900700415.2. NCBI lineage: Eukaryota > Metazoa > Chordata > Actinopteri > Clupeiformes > Clupeidae > Clupea > Clupea harengus. The sequence goes on from NC_045166.1 coordinate 11,583,443, forward strand.
GCTAAGCCTAGAAATGAGCGCAGTTCTTTTACCGTCCTGGGGGTCGGCCAGCCCTGCACACACTTCACCTTGTCAGGATCTGGAGACACCCCTTTGTTTGACACCCGATGGCCCAAGTACTGGACCTCCTGTCGCAGCAGGCAACACTTGCTAGGTTTCAATTTGAGTCCATGGCTAGTTAGTCTGCTGAAGATAACATCCAAGTGGGTTAGATGTGTGTCAAAGTCAGGGGAAAACACAATAACGTCATCTAGATAAATCAGCAGAGACTCTTGGTTTTGATCTCCTAGACAGGTTTGCATAAGCCTCTGAAATGTAGACGGAGCATTACAGAGACCAAACGCCATCCTATCAAATTCATATAGTCCCATTGGAGTAGTAAATGCTGTCTTCTCCCTATCTTTTGGAGCCATCTGGACTTGCCAGTATCCTGAGTGCAAGTCTAGAGTACTGAAAAACTTAGCATTGGTCAGGCTGGCAAGGGATTCTTCGATGCGAGGGAGGGGATACGCATCTTTGTGTGTCAATAGATTTAACTTGCGGTAATCCACACAAAATCTCAGAGTCCCATCTTTCTTCCTAACTAACACAATGGGAGATGCCCATGGGCTGGTACTTGGTCTGACAATCTTTGAATCAATCATACCTTGAATGAGGGTTTTCACTTCCTGGTACAGGTGGCGAGGCACATGACTGTGGCGTCCTCTCACAGGTGCGGCGTCTCCTGTTGGGATCACATGCTGTATGGTGCTCGTCTTCCCATAGTCCTCGTCATGACAAGAGAACACAGCCTGATGCTTGTGTAACAGTTCCTGTAATTTCAGTCTTTGGGCTGGGGAGATATCAATGTTGTTAACATCCACTAGGGCGGGCCGGTCCTTTAGGTCTTGTTTTACTTGCGTTAAGCTAACCTGTACCACCTGTTCCCCCACTCTGGACATACTCACATCCGTGTCTTGTACAATGTCTGCTGGTTCCACTACAAATGCCTTAGCCAGCTTCTGGTGGCGTCGTAGGTAGACCGGGGTGCTGCTTATGTTTCTCACTCTGATGGGTAACCTTCCCTGCTTGACCGTTGATACTGCTCGAGCGGTGAGCACATCAGACTCCCCAAAGGGCTCCACTAGGCACTGGTAATCCCGTTTCTGAATGCCAGCCTTGGTACGGCCCCACACCAGGACTTCACTGTGTCCTGGAATTTCCAGAGGGTAACGGTTAATAGTGCGTACATACCCTGTAAACCCATCGCTGGCTGCAAATCTGGCCTCCTTTGCACATACTCTCATGGCATTGCGCCACGACTGCTGTTGAAAGCGTTCACTGGACAAAGAGGGCACAGTCAGATTGTCTTTGGTCAGTGTATCCCAGCAATGCTTAATTATGTTGGTTCCCACTAGACCATTTGTATTAGCCAAGCAATGATCTTTAACTACTACAACGCCACAGCCAGGGAAGAGCACATCACCCACCTTCACGTCCAACAGTACATACCCCAGGTACGGAATCGCAAGGCCGTTTGCTGCTTGTAGTGCCAACCATGCTGAAGGGTCTTCAAGTAGTGCCCCCTGCTGGCCAAAATGTTCCTGGAAAAAACTCTCCCTCATCAATGTTACTTGTGATCCCGTGTCTAAGAGACAGTGGATAGGCACCCCATTAAATTGCAGTGCAACCACAGGGACCCCTCCGACTAATTTGTCCACTGAATCTTTATTTGGGCCGTTTTTGTTCCCACTACCCACTGTCTGGCCCGCCACAGTGGTGCTAACTAGTTTAAAGGAGCCGGTCCAGACGGATTGGATACTCTACAGTAACGGGCAGTATGTCCTGATTGTGCACAGTTGTTGCATATTGGCCTACCTTGCTCGTCATACTGATTGGCTGCTGGACGCCATGGGGCCCTGCGGTCAGGTGTATGATGATTCCGTCCCTGCGTCGATGTTTGTTGCGCCCTTCTTGGCGAGGCCTGTTGGAGCTCTGTTCGAATTTCACTTATCAAGCATTGAGACAGTTCTTTAAATTTACTTGCTATCTGATCATTCATTTCCTCTTTTAATTGTCTTTTCATTTGTTCTAGGTCGCTGTTAAGTGAGGAAGAATGCCCCCTAGTGGCGAAACACTGTACTTGATCCTGTTTTGCCCCATATGCGCGTTCACGTACTAACATTTCCGTTTTTACTTGTTCGAATGTTACGTCATCATTTAGGAGGACTTTACTTCTAAACTCACCCCGCATGGCTGGATCTCTTAGGCCATCGATGAGAACATCACGGAGCAGGACATCCTCGTCTCTTAGTCCTCGAGCATCTCTCCTTTTCAGCCTGGCAAAGTGTTCTTGAATCCGGAGAGCAAAGCTATCAATGTCTTCTTGAGGCTCTTGGGTGATATTAAAAAACTGGGCGCGCAGGACCGAGGCAGAGGCTTGATCTCCGTATAGCTCTTCTAATTTTTTAAATATCAATTCAGCTGTCTTTCTTCTCTCTTGGGGTAGAATTAGAATTTGTCTTTTTGCAGTCCCTTCCAAGCAGCTAAGTGTAAAGTCAGCCCTGAATTCGACCGGAATCTTTTGGAGATTAAATAGTGTGTTTAACTGTCTCTTCCATTCTCCAAGACTACAGTCTGAATCTTTGCCTCGAAACTTGGATATAATCATGCTTCCCGTGTATATTGGCATCATTCTGGGGCTTGTTGAACTACCTGGCTCAGTCATAATTTCTCTTGCACGACTCTGATTGTTTCTTTACGTCCTGCCGACTACGCCAGTTGTAACACACCCTAAAAGGGAGGTTGAGGCTCAGACGCAAAGCTCAGAATACGTGCAAGAGAAATCAGAACACCGTGCTTAATAATAAAAGAGATTTATTTAGCGACTCCAGGGGATTGATAATAAATATAAAACATTAAAATTGCGCTTCCTAAAAGTAGTGCCAGCACTCAAAGTTCAAATGTCTGTCTGGGTGTCCAGGTAGGTTCGTATGGTTTCAGCACCGTGCGCGTCAGTCTCGTTCTCCCGGGACACGGCCAAGCCAGACGCTCTTCTGGTTCTCTGATTCTCATTCACACACACGACACAGCTTGGACAGGGTCAATGGCCGGCAGTCCGCAAGCAACTCTCCTCTGGTCCAACCTTAATACATGGACACAGCGTCAGACAATACTGTATTACAATTAAATGAAACCCAGAGAAAGTATAGAGCCCACACCAAAGAATATCGCGATCACCAACCTTGATACAATGGACACAGCGTCAGACAATACTGCCATTAGCTTGTGGACACGGGTATAAGTAGAAATATTGTGATGGGAAACACCTAAGGAGGGTAGTGGCATAATGCTAGGCACCTGTGCTTAATTAGTGATCATGCTGCACACGTGCGGTAGAAAAGGTTCGTGCTCAGTGCTCAATTAAAGTGTGCCAATCACCACTACACTCATGTGAAACACTACACACCACTCAAAACACACCGTGAATCACTGCAAACAACCCTCAGGCCCAAAACACCATGTTACATATGTATATATATATATATATAAGATATATAGATGGTATATTTAACAAGGGTAGGAAACCAGTGAGGCTCAGATGATGAGCCCTGTAAGAACCTTAGAAAGAGTTTAACCTTATAAAACTTAAACCTAATAGAGAGCTTAATTGGATGTCAAAAAGGCAAAGTAATGTTTATGACTAAGCCCCCTTATTTCATTCACTCTATTTTCATCTGACGTCCCAGTCTCCAAATATACTCAGAGTTTTTTAGATAGCCAGCAGACATACAGCATTCATCTGTGAGGCCTGTGAATCAACCTCTCCCAAAGGATATCAGCACTAGATACGCATATACCAAAAAATCTCTTCACTAGATGAAGTACAAATTAAGTTTGAATGTTATTTATTGCGGAGGTAGTATGCAGTGTGATGAACTGCAACACGCACAGTGCTTCTCTCTGCAGAGTCCAGTGAGACTGCGGAGGCGTAATGAGAGATGAGCCTATGCGAGTATATGGGTGTGCAGTTCTCAAGAGCCACTGGGGCAGATGTCCTGATTCGGCAGAGTGAAGTGATATCTGCGCCATCCCAGCAGCTGAGTTGCGTGAGACAAGAGAGCCATTCTTTTCCAGAAGCACAGAAAACTACTGTACTGGCTGGGTGTTACCCCCCCCCCCCCCAAGGACTCCTTGTAAAAACATGGACTTACATAGGAAGTACATTATGAAGATGCCGTCTGTGATTCAGCTTCACGAAAGGTTGTTGATATTTGAGCTCAACAGCCAATCAAATAACACCCCTCCCTTCCATGCTCATGAAGCACCGTATTAATTGGCTGGGATATTTTATGGCTCAGTCTGAGCCACTATGTTAGTTTCCCACACTACCAGGATTGTGTGCGAACACCAGAGTTGTTTGCGCAAATGCTAAATTGACAGCTAGAGGACTAGTTGACAAAAACTGTATGGGATTAGAATCACAAACTGTAACTCTAAGCATTAAATACAGTGAGGCTAATTACCCATAAACCCTGTGATATTGGTAGAGCCGGGCAAAGTAAACAGATCTCCATCACAAATACAGTTGAGGCTGCAAACAGATATGAGTTTAAATGAAAAGATTACATTTAGGAAAACTCTGTCTCAGATCGGCCGCTTTAGCGAATAATCTTTCCAGAAACAACACTGTGAACACAAATCAAGAACAGCAGAGAGAGAAGATCATTCACAAGCTTTAATCACTCTAAACCTATTTACAAAAACACTGTTGTGTTATCTTTTTTTGTTGTTGTTTTGTTTGTTTCTTTTTTTTGGCAGAGAAAAGCAATATAATAATAATCTACAGAGTACACAAACCATTACAAGGAGTACAAATCAGAAATAACCAATCCTAACCTCTAAATAAAAACCATAATATAAACAATGATAATGATTTTTTTTTTTTAAAACAACACATAAATAGTTTTACAGTTATTCTTGTAGGGTTCAAGTTATTGCTCTTGTAGCCAGCACTGTGGCTGGGCATACGGGTCTGATTACAGTAAAGAATTTGCATAGGGGTAAATGGAAGGCACGGGTGTCGTAAGTGCACTTTAAAAAACCACGGCAAAGGGGGGGGGGTGGGGGAGAGAAGGTAGGGTAGGCATGATGTCTTACGCTACATCGAAGGCACATGACGGAGGCTTTGCTCTTTTCGCTCTTGGTTGTTTGGCATGCCGTTCCTCCTCTTCCTCAGTCACGAGAAATACCACAAAGGCCCCGTGGGCAACGCGGAGGAAGTTCCTGAGGTTGTGCGTTTTTTAAATTATAAACAACAACAACAAAAATGATAATAATGTTTCTATCCCCTCCTCACACGTCCGGCTCAAGAGCTGTGAAGGGATGATGCTCTCTCACAGTACCATTCAACAATAAACAAACACTGAGCATCCTGAAACAGGACTAAAGTTCTTGGCTTTTTTTTCCAAAAGTATATGCACTCTGTCCTCCTAAACCACTATGGTGTAGGCAAATAAGGAGTGAGACACACACAAATACACACACACACACACAGATCTGTGGCGTCCTTTGGTCTGAAGAGTGTGCCTGTTATGTAGGTGACCGACCAAACAAGTTTCTCAGCTTTACTGTCCCTGCAGTCCACGGGCGAAAGACAAAAAAAAGGCTCAGTCACTCTAGAGAAGATTCACTCAAATCTTTGACACATTCTCCAACTCCTCTGGACAAAAAAACGACGGTTAAATGGTAGCAGAAAAAGGAATAAACACAGTTAACTGACAGCGAGTAGAAAAGACAGTTCGGCATTGGTTCTCGACAAAAGTCCTGCCCTGTGACGCCCTGCGGAGGGGCAAACGTGGCGACGGAACAAAGACTTTTTTGTGTTTTGTGGTTTTTGTCTCAGAGGTCAAAGAAGGAAGGGAGTGGAGAGGGGTGTGTGTGTGGAGGAATTGGCTCTAGGGAGACTGAAACAGTTAGCCAGTGTTTGTGAGTGTGTGTGTGTGTGTGTGTAAGACAGAGAGCGAGTGAGAGAGAGAGGGCAGCTCTGCTTGTTGGGACTGGTGAAATAAGCACGGACGACGGCATTAACTTGTCCTGGTCTTTGTCAGTGTCCCTGTCAGAGAGCTCTCCAAGTGAGCAGACAAGGGCAGGGGGGAAGTGCAGATTCGGCCCCGTGGAGTTTTGCTCATATCCTTTTGGAAAACGAATCTCACACTTTCTGCAGGGATTGTAACCTCAGGAAACACTGAAACCCCTCACAGCTCCTGGGATGGGCTGGACTCTTTGTGTGGGTGGTGGGTGGTGTGTGGTGTGTGGTGTGTGGTGTGTGGTGTGTGTTGTGTGTGTGTGTGTGTGTGTGTGTGTGTGTGTGTTCTTAACACTGAAATGTTCACATTAGTTAAAGCCATTTGGTAGCAGTCCTCAGTTATACAGGTGAGCATTACAGCCTCTTGAAGAAAGATAACATCCATAATGTTCCCTTAATCCTTTATCTTCCTTTATAGACTCTTGCTGATACTGATGTACTTGTCTGCATTCAGAAGAAAAAGAACTGTACAGTGACAACACAAGATACTTAGCTCAAGTGTGTATGGGTGTGTGTGTGTGTGTGTGTGTGTGTGTGTGTGACTGGGATCAGTTCATTCAAAATGACCCACTTAAACACTGAATAATTTGCAGAGATAACCTTCTCGGGTGCTCTCTGTCTCATTTTCTTTCTCTCGCTCTTTTGCTCCTTCAGCTCACCGCACTGCTCAGTAACAGCTGTCTCCTTATTGGAGCTCTGGTCCGGCCCCCTGGGAATCTGCCTTATTGCGAAGGCATTGACTCCACAAAGAGCACCATATCGATCCCGGACCATGGAGAGAAACCCCCCCGTTTAAGGGGAGGTTGGTGAAGGGGGGTGGGGGGGGGGGGGGGGGGGGTGGTGCAGTGGAGGAATGGATTTTCAAAATGTTCTCACAGGCCTTGAGAATGTCTGTGACGCACACAGGGGTTAAAGAAATCAAACAACCCTAAGTTTAGAGGAGAGACAACTGTTTGATTTCCAGGAGAGCAAAGGTTGGCCTTCGGCCAATCAGGGGGCTTGAGGGGCTGCGATAGAGACTTTCTCTCCAAAGGCAGGGTGCAGACAGGGTGTGTGTACAGTATGTGCGGGCCTGTAAGATTGATGTGAGGAAAAGGCACTGACGGTCGGGTATCCGGCGGCCATCGGATGCTGGTGCTGACGGAGCGGTTTGCTCTGAAGGGGAGGGGAGGGGAGGGGCACAATATGTGTCGGCTCTTCAAATACCCTGGATGCTGAGAGGGGTTTGTCAATCCTGAGAGGGAAGCTGCCACTCACAGGAGGCAAGAAGTGAGAGATCAAATGTGGATGGTTGATGGAGAGAAAGTGATAGATAGATAGATAGATAGATAGATAGATAGATAGATGGATGGATAGATAGATAGATAGATAGATAGATGGATAGATGGATGGATAGATAGATAGATAGATAGATGGATGGATGGATAGATAGATAGATAGATAGATAGATAGATGGATAGATAGATGGATGGATAGATAGATAGATAGATAGATAGATAGATAGATAGATAGATAGATAGATAGATAGATAGATAGATAGATGGATGGATGGATGGATGGATGGATAGATATATAGAGATGGTGAAGGAGAGGGAGAGTGATAGATAGGAAGAGAGACTGAGAGTGAGTGAGGTGCTGCAGACAGAGTGAAAGCCCCGGGCAGCAGCCTCTTTTAGGTTTTGGAGGTGTGGGTGGGAGGAGGTCTAGGTGGTGTAGGTGGTGGTGGTGGTGGAGGAGGAGGTTAAAGGAGACGAGCTCCCCGAGGCCTCATACGATAGTGCAGCAGCTCCTGCAGGGCAAGCATCCCGTCTTCTTCTTCTTGGGGCTGAAGATGGTCAGGATGGCCTCGTCAAACACCGCCTTCAGGCCCTTCTGAGTCAACGCCGAGCACTCCAGGTAACACTGGGCTCCGATCTGAAGGTGAAGCAAAGAAACTTCAAACATAAACTTCAACAACCACATATCTATATATTTTTGACCAAAACACACATCAGTTTTCACTCAAGTCAAAAACAGTTATCATGAACGTTATGGGTTATACAGGTAACTCACCTCTCTGGCTAGTTTGAGGCCCTGCTCGTAAGTCAATGGCTTTTCCTTCATGTGAAGTAGCCGTGACAGTGTTTTGGGGTCATCTCGCAGATCGATCTAGATCAAGAGTATTACATCACACAATCATTTTATCCATATGATCTATGAACTGTACTTTAAATAATGTACCAAAAACTCCCCAGAAACCTAACCAAAACCAAAAAGCCTCTTTGACTCTTAGTTGGGTCTCGTCATCACCTGTGTACCGATGAGGATGTAGGGGATGTGGGGCATGCAGGACTTGAGTTCTTGTACCCACTCCTCCTGGACGTTGTGGTAGGACGCTGGGTTGACCACAGAAAAACAGATGAGGAAAACGTCTGTGTTTGGATAGGAGAGTGGCCTCAGCTGATTGTAGTCCTCCTGCAGACAAAACATCATGAGGATGATCAGAATCAGAATCAGGTTTTATTGGCCAAGTAAGTTTGCACAAACAAGGAATTTGACTTGGTAAAGTGACTCTCAGTGTGCTTACACAAAATATACATTACAACACAATACAAAACAAAACAAACAGTGCAACAGTGCAACAGTCTAAGAAGTTCGAGAAGTATATACAAGGCGGAATGGCTATATACATAGCTGTGAAACAACAGTGCAAAGAAGAAGTGGAGAGTGCGAGAAGTGCAGATGATCAACATCAACATCGTGATAACGATATAGAGCCAAACTATATAGTAACTGTCCATACCTAATACTGTAATTAATCAATAAATACGATGTACTTTCCGTTTTTGTAAATTTTGTTAGAAGCTGGGGTTAGTGGTTGAGTTAGTAATGTAATAGTTAGTAACTATGAGCACACCGTATCATTTATTACTGTAATAAGCACACTAATAAGTAATGAGTAATATTAAGAGCCGTCAGTAACATTGTGAAGGGACTCCTCGGCCTAGTCTTATCCCACACTGTATGCTGACCTTAAAACCACACCAGTCGCTCTCTCATGTGTGTGTGAGAGGGATTTCGTTGTTTGCCAGACTACTTGGCACAACCTTGAGCCACCATATATGCTTGTCCTTAGGAGGAACGACTTGAACGGAACCAATATTAGCTCAGGGCCGACATGCTGACTGGTGAGGCCACATGTTTGCTCTATTCTCTTGTTCTTCCTATTGTTTACAACCCAACTGCAAAAAAACACTTCTGTGGGCCAACGCATTTTATTTGGAGCGATCCCTTCAATAGGGAAATAGACAGTCATAGGGCCTTATGTAATAATGTCTATCATAATCACTTTGTTCCAGAGGCATAGTCCTATAACACTGTAGTCATGCTTCTTCTATGTTCCTTAAAAGTACTGCTTTTCAGCAAAGCTAGCCAGTGAGTAATCCAACATAAATAAACTATATTAATAAAACTAATGCACCAGTTTCTAACATGACACTTTTGCAATTTGGACCTAGTTCCCACTACAGTATAACAACAGCATATTCTCTGCCTACAAGGCAAGAAGACTAGACTAAGAGAAATCTAGTCGACTGTGTCGATATAAATAAATGTTGGGAAGGGGGCCAGTGTTGTCTTGTTAAACTTCCCTTGTGAGTCTTTTCGCTCCGAGGTCCACAGAAAGGATATATGGGGTGCAGGGAAGGAAATGGAGTGTAGGGAAGGGAGGACCCCAAAGTGGGATGATCGATCGGCAGGCTGGTTGGCCCAGTGATTGTTAATAAGAGAGAGAGACCAACTGCAGACTGCTGAGCAGCCAATATTGGTTATGCAACAGCTGATATATTCTGCACTGTACAAACTGCCTTTGACTATTACTTTAAACGACAAGGTGCATTAAAGGGACACTTCTAACAATCGGGCTAATAATGCACAGGATAACATCAGCTAGCTGGATGGCTAGCCACTACAGTAAGCTATTTGTAACTTTAAGTGAATATCCACCAGGTGACTAAATAAAAAAAATGTCGAGCTGTCGAGCGTATTTCACTTTAATTGTTGTGGGGCGGGGGCCCATTGAAATAGCTTTGTCCTGGGCCCAGGCATCATGCACACAGGCCCGCTAACAATGAATCTGTATCTGAATCCGCCAGGTCCAGATTGCCATACTGCTACATGTGGCATGAGAGGCAGATGATTATTTGATCAATATCCTTCCGATAATTTGCTTTTAGGGAGAGCTGTCTGACTATGACATTACACTCATACACAATCAGAGCAGATGAGTTGATTAGATTACGACCATTTAGTCTTAGGTACAAAGCTTTGCAAAATGGTGCTAACGTGACGTGTTTAAAAGATCTGTTCCCTTGGCAAAAAAGGAGAGGCATAAGAGAAAGAACTTGCTGCACTGTATATTGGTGAGGAGAGGGGATCTAGGGTGAGGAGAGGTTCCCCGTTCTAGAGGGGACTGGGTGAGACTGTTGTGTTGCCAAAATACCGCAGTTTACACGCTGTGCTGTTGTTGGTCTTTTCAAGGCTGTGCATGTCTTTTATACAGTTAGCTTGCTTGTTTTAGACCAAAACTCTATACAGCTGCTTTCACCCAACCATAGAGGATGGACATACACGTCTCTAGTGACTTAAACTCTCCACTCCCAAAAGCTCAATGCTATTGAGTGTCAAACATGGGAAAACTCCATAAAGACCGGTAGTACATTCTAGGGTGCCTGTCGCCCCACAATATTGATGAGGTGTCAATACTGTTGATTCAGTGATTCACATCTACTGGATGGGGACCGCAGGAAACCCCGGTGATTCATGGGATGTGTGGGCTTCCTCATCAAGCATGCTAAAACACTGGACTGTGAGAACCTAACCAATGGAGTCAGAATAGGGACAACATAGTGACCATCGGTAGCCACTGGTAAAACCGAAACAGGCCCTGTAGTCTAATGACAACACAAACAAACGGTACCATAGAGGCGAATGGCAAACAAGCAAATGTCTGATAGACTCTGAAATGGCAGCAGCAATATAGAGTAACATAATAAGGGATAAGTTTTGACCTAAGCCCTCTTGAACACCTGCTGGGTCCTGCTGAAAGGCTTTTCCTCGGCTGCTGCCACTTCATGGATAATAAATAATACAAATTAAAAGCCATTAAATAAACTGGTTGTGGTACCTTTATGACCCCATCATATGTATGTCATGATAAAAGCAATGTCTTCATTATTCATCATGACACTGTCTATCAATGACTAACAGTGTCAGCTTACCATTACTGCTGATTGTCAGAATGGCTCTCATAATTTTACATGCAAGTTGTTATATTATCAGACCTGCTCGGAACTATAACAATACAATTGACAATAATCATGCAAACTTTAAATAATAATTGTATTTATACAGCACATTTCTGGCAAAGTTCCAATGTGCTTTAAAGAATGCATACAAACAGTAAGACAACAACGAATCTAAAAAAAAATTAAAAAGTGCAAAATTCACATGGAGGTCACATAACACAGTGGACGCTGGACTAGTTTTGTGGTGCGTTCCATTTACCTCGGAAGTATGAACTCAGAGCTGGGAATGACGTCACACCAGAGTTTACAAATCGGAAAACAAATGCAATACCAATTGTTGGGTTGGGGAGGTTTTGTCCGACTTTCCAGGTTGGAATTCCGACTTCAGGGCATGTTCCTGTTGAAACTTCCAACTCGGAACTGGGAAATTTTGACTTCCAAGTACAACTGGAATGCACCATTATGCCAATATTTGGCATTTGCTTTGATGTCTTACAGTGAGAGAAGTGTTTCAGCATGTTTTGAGGCAAATTGCCTAGGTTGTCCATCATCTATGTGTACCTATGGGCAGTAGTGTCTTTACCTGTCCTGCAGTGTCATACAGTCCCAGCAGATGTTGCCTCCCAGATACAGTCACATTCACTGCAAGAGAGAGGAGGGGGGGGGGGGGATGTTAAAATACCGTTTTCAAAAGTTTTTCAATAAGTGTGTCAAGTCAGTAAAACAGCAGGGAGGTCTGAGGATACTTACTGAGAGCTGCTATATGCCAGAATCATTTGCAATACTCAAGCTAAAGCTCTGCATGATTTGACAGCTATCACAAAACATTAACAAGTCTCCACAGGGCTCAAACATATGTGATTGAAGCTTGAACAGTTTGGCTGCATTATGAAGTAAGAAAACTGGTAAAGGCATCCCAGCTGACCAATTACTTTGCCTTTAACTGGAATGAATGGTCTTCTAGTCTTGTGGAGATTAGCCAGTGTTGCTCATGTTAATGTAATCGTAATCATGAGATTGATTTCAAACACAGTCATACATGCTAGTGTTTCCACAGTCCAACAGTAACACTCACTGAAACAGGAGTAGGATGTAATGACTGGGTCGAGGGGAGGTTAAACCTGAGGCTAACACTCACAGGCCAACTTCACTCCACACAACAAACAGGGCCTGCTTTGTATTGGAGAAGCTGTTGACATTAAACAGGAAGACAAACACTCACACACAAGACTACAGGATGGTGTGTGTGTGTGTGTGTGTGTGTGTGTGTGTGTCTGGAGAACCTGAAGGAGCGGGTATTGTTGTTCCTGTGTTGACAGAGCCCAGAGGAAAGAGCTCTTCCATCTATAGCCGGGGAACGATGCCGTTGCACACGTGCACAACTCCGCCGCACGTCAACAGGCTTCATCTGCTTCCTGCCTTTGACTTCTACAACCCAGCCAGCCAGCTGCAGTCACAGACCAGGCCTCGCAACCGTTCCATTAGGTGCAGCCTCACAGAGCCAGATGTATGACAGTTAGTGATGGCGGTAAAAGTCCTAATACACTGCTGAGGAACTCCACCCAGGGAATGACATAGGAGATCGTTTCTGCAGTGTGAATGCAGACTAAAATGTTTACAATGCATAGTGCAGTGAAATGCAGACAACTGTGCCCTAAAGAAGTGCCTTGAACCTGACGAGGATCCTGTCGTAGGAGTCGGCCTTGTGTGTCTAGAAACAACCATAGAAGTGTATGGACTAACGCGCAAAAATGTTTGTGCTGGGAATCGTAAATGTCCCATCTTTATGTCATATGACGATGAAGGTGATTAGTATCTCACTGAGTCGCACAACCTCTCTTATACTTCAGTCTGTTATTAAAGTCCCTGAAATGGAGGACTGAGTTTCTCATTCCTCATCCCACTCCTCCTGTTCCTCCTCCTAACGTATGCTTCAAGCACAGTAGTTTCTAAAAATGTAAACAAATCTCCCCCCTCTCCCCCACCCCCATCTTACTGCTCCTCCTGTGTGGGAAACTGCTGATGTCGTCGCTAATTTTAGCTAACATGCTTCTGCCAAGCATCACGGACTGAAACAAAGTTGATGGGGTGCCAACGCCTCGGGCCAGGCCAGAAGCAGAGGACACGTGTCGGGCAGGGTCGGAAGGTGCCCCTCGGGGTCAGGTTCTGTTTCCTATGTGGTGGTGTGGGGCACAGTGACAGGGTAGGGGACGAGTGTCATATGACAGCTGTGGAGGGACACAAAGCTTTGCGATTTGTTACGCTTTGAAGAACCTCCTTAGGAGAGAGAGAAATAGTGTGACATGGCCCCAGAGCGCAATGTCGCTAGGCTTTCCTGTCGTAACCCATCAGCTGTTTCTGACAGGCTGCTTTTACAAGCAAGTGCTCTCCTCTCCTCTCCTCTCCTCTGGGGGGGGGGGGGGGCTCAGCTAAATAAGGACTAACCACTTGGGCCGCTTACTCAGTCTCGATCTCTCTCGCTCCATCTAATCTCAGTCTGCATAAAAACTCCCCTCCTTCTGCTAGCCACACAGCAGCCGACCCTGTGATGAGCCCTGGTATGGGGTATATCCACCCTAGAATTAAAGCAACAGTATGTTTCTTTAATGTCTTTTTAGGTATGTTTTTGTGAGGAACTACAAAACCTACTTTTGATTGTATATGGTCATTTAAAGGATAGATCAACGTGCCTGTCCGAACTAGCTGCCCAGTCTATTCAGTATGTAGATTTGTGTTCTGAGTAAATGTAAGAACAGCTTTCACAGCAAAACGCTGTCAACAATATTTCCAAAGTACATCAGTTAGTAAGCCAGCTAGCTTTTATCCATGCCTGCAGTACTGTTGTTGATATTGTTGACAGGAAAGAGAGACATACACATACATATGTGAATTAGATGTGGACTGTGAGGAGAGAGAGACAGAAATGAAAGCAGGGGAAAACACAGATATACACATACGAGAGACGGAGTGACAGAGAAAGAAAGGCAAAAAGAAAGAGAGAAAGGAAGGAAATGAGTGGGACGGAGACGGAGGAAAATCCCCTTCAGCCGTGATGGAGCGCAGCAGCAGAGGGTGGGGCCCCAGAGGATTTAGAGAGACGCACTGGAGGCCCTCAGCTGTTACGTCCGGTCAGCTGCCTCTCACCATGGGGCCGAACACAGCCCTCCAGCTCCTCTTCCTCTCTCTCTCTCTCTCTCACTCTAACAGCACCACCTCCACAAACACAGCTATGTGCTGGCCCTAAGAGGGGGTGGGGGTGGGGGGGGATAAACAGAGGGTTTGCAGTGCTCTACCACCAGACATCCTAGTGCTAACACCTAGTCACCCTCTCTCTCTTTCCTACCAACACCGCCACTTAAACAAGAACTGTGTGCTGGGCCTAAGGAGGCTGCTAGTGGTGGCTTTACAGTGCTTTAACTCCAGACATCCTCGTGCTAACACCACGGCACCCTCTCTCTCTCTGTGTCTCTCTCCTTCCAACAGCGCCACCTCCACAGCAGCATATGCGTGCTAGGCCTAAGGGGGCTAGTGGAAGGAGTACAGTGCTCTAACTCCAGATTTCCTCGCGCTAAAACCAATGCCCAGTCTCCTCGTGGCTTTTCTTCTTCACACGCTCCCTCTAAGAAGTACCATGCCTCCGACAACAGAGAAGACCTCCAGGATTAGGAAGCAGCAAGTGCTACCAACCCCCCCCACCCAAACAAACACACACACACACACACACACTTCTACTCATCCCATCTGACTTCATTAAACAGAGCTTAAGTGAATGAAAAAAATAAATAAACTTAAGCATTTAGACAAAATCTTTAGCATCTCCTTCTGATTTAAGATCAGACAGACACTCAGAACCCATTCATTTTGCCCAGCAAACATAAGAGGACTTAACAAACAACTTAAACAACTAAGTTTAAAGTGTGATAACACTCACATTAAGATTCCCTAGTAAATAATATTAAATGAATGAGGTTGATGACATGACAATAAAGCAGTAAGTACTACATAACATAATGTTGATGTTTGATAATTCGAGGGGGTTCATATTTTGTTTAACTTAGTAATGCATTGAATGTTACATCACGCAACACTTGGCTCATGATTTATTCAATCAGTTTGAAAGCCATCACAGTCACACTGGAGCAAATTATATAGGCCTTTATGGTATCAGGCAAAGATGGCTAACCAAGCCCGTTTCCAGAGACATCCTGTCACTCAACAAGGCTTTCATTCCTTCCTGAGTTCCCTCTCACACCCACTCGGGGTTTGGCGGAGTCGGTAGACGTCCTCACGCTTTGCATTGCTCTGCATAGCACAACTACAAAAAGATTAGTTAATTAATGTGATTAATCCCACACTTTTTCAAAGCTGAGAGAAGGTCTGCTGGGACCATCCTCACAATTCTCAGATCATACACTAGCCCGAGGTGGGAATAGTGTGATTACAACAAAGTGTTCCAGCCGCAGATTAAATAAAACCCCACCGCCCAGACTGCAACAGGCCAGAGACTGCATTAATTATACATGTCACAGAAATGAGATGCCTTATAATGCAACGGGCCACCGATTCCATACGACGAGCGTGCTCAGCTCATCTGAAAAAAACAAACTCAGTTAATAACCCACTGCAATACATACAGAAGCAATCCCAACTCTAACTGCATGTTTGGCATGTGTGTGTGTGTGTGTTTGTGTGTGTGCGTTTGTGTTAGTGTGTTTGTATGGACGTGCTTATATAAAGATATACCTTTGGGCCACTGTTAAGACATGTGTACACATGCAGAAGGGTGTAACCCAAGCACCAGCTATGTTTGTGTCTCTCTATGCTACAAGCTCTTTCTGCCAAAGCCTTCTTTTCTCTAAACTCCATCCACCTGAATGAATACCACTGGGGCGAGTAGAGACAGAGAGTAGAAAGTGAATGGATGGAGAACAGACATTGGTAGCCTGGTACTACAACTACCTTGTAAAAGCAAGACAAATTCAACAGCGTCTGAAGTAACCTGTGTCTGAGGACTTAAATGTAATTGCTCCATCCTTCCTATCCCTCGACTCCAGACTTGGGAGGCACCATTCGTTATATTGACATGCCCTGCGGTTCAAAAGTCTTCCTGGTGGATTTGGACCAGAGAGTGTAATGCAGTGAGTAGATCAGACTCATTTTTTTTTTTACTTATCAAAGAATGGAAGCATTTCTTCCTGCAGTTACACAAGAGGTACAGCAACCTACCTACAGCAATATCTTTTTAATGCCCAGAATGTTTAACTGGCAACCTTCAGACTCCAGCCATCAGACTGGCTTTTAGGCTGTCATCCCTTGGACAAGATGCCTGTAGATTTCACTCTTCTCTACACCAGCCAGAGTGCCTGGTGTAAATCCTCCACGGTCTACAGTACCAAACATTGGCAGAACATCCCACCTCAAGCTTCTAGACCCACACCACACATTACACCGACAATCATCTCCCACTGCCACCCCCAAAACCAATGGGGTGGAATTTAATTACAATTTTAATATCAGCCCCTGATTTCTTCCTCCCTGTTTGTCTGTATGCTTGTCTGAGCCCCAGGCGACCCAGTAGCTCAATATCAGCTGCAGATTGGGTGATTTGCTCCACTGGGTTGGGGGGAGCCATGCGAGACTATGACTCATTGCTGAGGCATTAGCGGTCGCTGCGTTGTGGCGCGGGAATGTCATCTGTTTGTTTTGGCCCGGGAGTTCTGATCCGGCGGGATTTGTGGACGGAAAGCACAGACCGACTTAACTCCCCATCCCCTTTTACCCCACCCCACCCCCTTCGATCCCATCCGTCCTCCTCTTTCTCCGACAAAACACCCATTCCACCCCGTCAACAGCAAGACACACATTTTTACCTGCATCCACACACACACAAACACACACAAGTCCAAGCTAATTTAAGAAAAGGTTGCGCACTGAGGAAGCATAAGAGCACAGGAGGTCATAATGACATCCTGGGCCGGAAGGGAGGTCCATGCGGCTCAAAGTACATGCAGTGGTGCTTCACCACCTAAACAAAAGACACATCCAACGCTTACATCAGACCTATCAAGAAGGTTCAACATAAAATGTATTGAAAAATCTACTACATTATACATAATCCGCTTAGGGTTGGGCGATATGAAAATATAAACCCGTTGCCAATGACAGCAGTCATTACTTTTTCGCAGCGGTGAATATAAAGAAATGACAGACCTGTGAGCGTTGGGGTAGCCCATTCAAATCAACTGAACTTTTTTGAACATTCTGAAGAGCCGTATGAACTGTGATATATACCGTAACCGTGATAAAATATTACACATACCGTGATAGAAGATTTTGGCCATATCGTCCACCCCTAAATCCACTACACTACTCTGTAACTATTATAGAATATGATTTTATATTGACGTGAAATCCCCTATTAGTCACTCGGGTTAGGGTTAGGTCACTAGTTGTAACTGACTTCGGGGGAAGACATCAGGAAGGGGGGCACGCCTCACAAAATATGATGACACTTCTATCATATTCCTAAGGGGGGGGGGGGGAACTGCTCTGATGAAAGAGGAAACAGATCTGATGAAATAGTAACGAAGCATGGACTAAGAGTGAACTGCCACCTCACATCACCCCTTCTGCTGCTCACGAGGGCTAGTTCTGATTCTATGGTGGACGAGCAGAAAAGGAGAAAACCCGTCCAAAACCCTGACTTTCATCAAAAAGTTTAACAAACACAGAACACTGTGCTGTTGAAGCTGTTCAGTGTCCTTCCCTTACTAAAAAGTTCACTATTGTTTTTTTAGTTCCATCAGCTCACACCTACCTTCTGTGTGACCGGTGCCTATAGGTGAATTGCAGGAAAAACTAGAATGTAGTTCACAACTGATCGGTGTAGTATATCATACTGCAGGTTGACCTGTAGCATGCAGTGTGGCATACCGATATCTAGCTTCTTTAGAATTACAGCTATGTGTTTGAAGTATCATCCACGTGTACCTATTCTCTTAATGAACAAAATACAGGGTTTACAGGGTTAATTAAAGCCGACTGATTTAGTCCACTGCTAGTAAGGGTGTCTCTTATCTGCTCAACACGTGAGGGAATTCAATGCCCACCACCAAAAGGCTTACACCATTAAACAAATCTTAAATTGCAATGTCCTCCTCACCACACTATAAATTCAAGATGGCCGCCATCAGTTGAAGGAACAGTTGCCATCACTCTGTTTTTCATTTAACACTAATACTGGTGGCCTCGGCACAGTCGAGGCCATTCAGCGTGGCACAAAGAGCGCCCTGTGCCACTCTGCCGGGACTCAAAGGCACTGTGTCACAATTCGCCCACTTTATTATGATGCCGTAGTCCAGGCCTTCTCCATGTGGAGGGAGCCGGGAGACTGGATGTGAATGGGCCCAATTGATTAGGCTGGCTGGGTTTTTCATTCTCTCCCCTGTTGTGCGAGCAAGAAGAATGCTTGCTTCTCTTCCTCCCTCCCTCCCTCCCTCCCTCCTGCCTTCTTGCCCCTTGCCTTCACTCCTTCCATCCCTCCCTCCCACGCTTTCTCTCACTGTGAGAGTGTGTCCAGTGTTTGTGTGAGAAAGGGAGGGTGTGAAGGAGTGAGAAAGAGTGAGTGAGTGAGTGAACGAGTCTGTTCAGGAATGATGCGTGCATGCTTCTGTTCAGCTGGTGTGAAGGTGTGTGTGTGGGGGGAAGTGGGGGGGTAGAGGTCAATGAATGGCCAATGAACCATCAACTGAAAACACACCTTTTTACTCACAGCTATCGTTACTCTGCACGCACACAGAGAAGAAGGGAGGGAGAGAGAGAGAGAGAGAGAGAGAGAGAGAGAGAGAGAGAGAGAGAGAGAAGAAATACATGAATGAAAGTTATGGATGGACGATTCTCTGACCTCATCTGCCTCTGCTGAGCGCTAGCTGCTCTGTGGTGGTAAACTTTTGCAAACCTGCATCCAGGAATCCTCTTTTTCTTCAAGCAAAAACAACAAACTCCTCACTATCCCATGAACTACGCAGAAGATGGAGTCTAATCTGTGGAACATCACTGTCCCTTGAACTACGCAGAAGATGGACTCTAATCTGCATTCGTGTTTCTTGTCTCCAACTGAGCAGCTTTCTGACTGAGTGTGATTCTGACTCGGAGACACTGGCACATCTGTTTTCCAGCCCAGCGTAAACGGGACCAATTAAAGGCGTCCCGTGGGGGCTCTTTTCCTGGAGAGCTCTGCTTACTGCACCCCTTGGGAACAAGCCTGCTGAACAACTGCCATCGCTCAGCTGCAGATACACTCACAGTGCCCCCCCCCCCACCACCTGAATCACTCTTCCTTCTGGGCTCTCTCTGTCTTTCTCTTTCTCTCTCCCTGTTCCTGTCCAGTGAGACTGTCTCAGTCCCTGATCCACCTCAATCATTTCTCCTTATGGCCTCTTTCTCTCCCTCTGTCTCTCTCTCCATCTCTCTCGCTCTCTCTTTCTCACTTCCTGTCCAGTGAGACAGTCTCAGTCCCTGAAGTACCTGAAGTCGAGGTTAACCAAGGGAAAAACATGGCCACTTCATACCTGACACACGTGGTATGTTGCCTGCACCATGTAAGAACTTCAAGCTCATGAAGTGCCGCTCCAGTGATTTCCTTTGGTCAAGTTCTAGTTCAGAACTAAGTTCTAAGTTCAGAACTAAGTTATCTTAGTTCTGATAAAGGTGACCAGTTCTTCCACTGTTCTACATGTCATCCTATCCTATGATCACCAATGTTGAGGTCATCTAATGGCTGAAGCCAATGACATCCTCACCAAACGTGCAAGATTCACCATCTTGCGTTCACCCTCTTCGGTCACATTTGGGGAAGACTAATTCCAGAAACCACTCTGTTTCTGAGTTGGGAATGGGAGAATCTGTGGGTGTTTTGTGTGCATGTGTATGGTGGGGGGGGGGGGGGGGGGGTGGACTGTTTACTCCTTTGGCACACACTGAGTAAACAGGGCTGATTTGATCTCATGGGTTGTTAGGGCCATTAGACGTCATCAAAGAATTTGACATCTACTTACAGATCAAGTGTCTTCAAGAAGGAAAAAAATGAAGTGTTGACAGCCAAAGATTTTGTTCTTTTAATACAGCCGCTGTGGTGATGGCTAAATTAGTTAATTTGGGAATCGTTGGTCCAGCATATGTGAAATCCCTTATTCAATCTGATATAAAGTATGACCTATTTTTTCTGGATAGTTGGCAAACAACTTTTTTTCTGTGATTCTTTCTCTGGTTTGTTGGGTAGGAGGGACTAGACCAATGGAAACTGAGCAAGAGACCTTTTCAGAGCACATCCTCCACCATGTAAATCCTGATCCAAAAATGATGTCAACCTTTCCAGGGGTGATATTCCACTCGACCGCTGCCAGACAACAGGGAAAAGATATCACTATTCCCAAGATTACTGTACAGCATTCCACATTAACTCTGGGACTGCTTGATAAGATTACAGTTGATTACATGATTAAAAATACATAATAAAGATCAAACCTCTTCTGGTCATTTAGACACATTGTGTAAGTTGTTTATTTCCTGTAACTATTATTTCATTCTATTATCAGTCTATTTACGTTGACTGTAAAGCACTTTGGTACAACACCTGTTGTTTTTAAATGTTCTATACAAACATAGTTGACTTGACTTGACTACATCATTGCAAGTCAAGTTTGACATAGAGGTCCTCAATGTTCTATTTAACTTTCAGTCCATAAAAGCTGATTACACCATGGTAACCTAATACTCATGTATCAGCAAGACTAATCAAATCCCCTCTGTGTAACTGATGCGTCATTTACTGCAGAACTTGCACACCTGTTTGTAGGGGTGCCGTAATCAGACAGACCCTGTTCTTCTAGAAGTTGTCTTTTTGTCATGAGCGCTGCATTGAGTGTCGTCTTTCTGGTGAATTGCTTCTTCTCATATTTCTGGGCTTGTTAGTGATCTCTCATTCAGACTCGACCTTGAGGAGGGGGGATTTTGGAGTTGACCTCAGCTCAACTATGTAATTACAAACTGACCCTTCACAGATTCAGACCATTCATGTGATGCCGACCAGGGGCTTTCCCCTTCACAGAACCAAAGCTTTTGTGCTCTTTGGTGTGTGTGAGTGTGCATGTGTGAGTGAAAGAGTGTGTTTGTGTGTGCGTGTGCACATATCTATGTATGCATGTGTGAGTGCATTTGTGTGAGTGTGAGAGTGTGTGTGTGTGTGTGCATGCCCATGCAAAGGTATAGTTTACGTTTTACTGAATAGGAATTACTCTAGTAATTCAAGACAAATCATTCTAAGTTTTTGTGTTTTAGCTGCGGTTATGTCTTCTTTACAGCTAAGGATCCACAGTGCTTTGTTTCTGCTAAGACATTAGAATTAGTTCATAATGTGAGTTAAGGCTAGTAAAAACTTTGAAGCATTGGCCTTGGTATGAATACAGTTGTATAAAATGAGAGCATCCATGTTTGTTTGAATATGCTATCTGGGGAGGGCAGTAAAAATCAACCTTTTGGGAAATAATTATACATTTTGGTGTATGCATACTTTGCTGCACTTGTGACAAGATGCAGTAATTTACAGTTCAGTAGCAACAGTCAACAGGACACAGAGTCACAGAGCTGGGCCCCATAAGGCTCTTGTGGCAGGGTTCAACCCACTGCAAATTGATAGCAATACTGTCTTTCAATATACATTTTCTTTCTGCAAACACTTTATATGTATAAAACAATGGAATCATGTCATCTGTCAGGCAGATCAACAGGTTGTCTATCTGCTGCACCGAAACTTGTGGCATGATGAGACGAGCCTCGCTAAAATATTTGCGTTTTCATTCATCCTAAAACTAAGGACCACGCTGCAAGGCAAGGACATACCACGTCTGTCTAGTGTTTACCAGGCCGTAGTCCTCGGTCTGGCAGTAGCATATCTCCTCTTTCAGCCGTCTATTCTTGGGTCCTAGCCTTGCCCCCGACTCTCGATTACGTGCTGGTGGCAGAGGGCTCTCCGCTATTTGAAAACCCTATCCTGGATCGCGCTCTAGCGGATGCCAATCAAAACCATGTCCTCTTACCTGCGTAATGATCGAATACGGTTGGCACATATTCCTCTGGGAAAGCATCGTTAGCGTAGCTCATCAGCAAACAGGTTTTCCCCACGGCACCGTCGCCGACCACCACGCACTTTAACATCTTTTTCACAGTGTGCCCTATACTGTCATTATTACTCCCATCTTCACTCAGGGCAATGGCATTTTGCTTAGTCCGGCGGGCAGGCATGGCAGACGTAAAATCCACACACTGTCTGCTTTCACCGCAAGTTGTCTATTCAGTGGACACGCTGCACAGAATCCCTTGCGCAAACGGATCATAAAAAACTTTGCCTTTTTGCTTTTAAGGGTCCCCTATTGTTACACGAGCAACGTGATAACAGGTCGCTGTGTTTATGCCACACCCTTGTAGAATAAGAGGACTCAAGTTGTTGGTCCACACCTCCGTAGTGCTACCGCGACTTCACGGGGCAGGAGGTGGCGAATTCACAAAATCAGTTGGTCAGCCGCGCAGACACCATCCGGTCGCGATACAGATCCCAACTCTGACTACACGAACATTTTGAGCGGTTTTTGCCTCTCTTCTCAAAATCCTTCAGATTCGCGCTTTCAGGTCCTTCTCCTCGCGGGTTCGCTGTGTCTGTGTCAGGAAATCATGGGTTTCCTTGCGAATTCCATATTAGGTAGGAGTGTGTTGGGAACAATAGGAGCTCTGTCCTTACACTCAACAAGGGAACTTTAGCAACACCGTAGGGGAGGGAGGGATTGGAGGGAGAGGAGGGGTAAAATAATCCATACTCCCCAGCACCGCTCTCCAAACCAATAGAAATTGAATGACGACACTGGAAGTGTATATCCCCGTTTAAAAGTGGTGCTTGGGACAGGGGCCACGATTAACTAACGTTACTGTCTAATAAATCAATGGAGCACAGTCGTAAAGCTTGTTAGAGTCATTCATTGTGTCAGTCTTTGTCCATATCTGCTGAGTGCTTTTACAGCTGCTGAAATTACACACTCGTGCCGACACGTGTTGGGGTCGTCTCTCTCTCTCTCTCTCTCTTTCTCTCTCCCTCCCTCTCTTTAGCGCCCAGCCACTTTTGAGGAGTAGGCTTTAAAACATTGGTTGATGTAGCCTAGTGAGATAGTATGCCACAGGAATATAAGACACTGTATGTTCCAGGAACACTCGATGAAAGGGTTCTTTAACCCCCCATTATTTAAAATAGGTTCTACTCGAGACTATTAACTTGGCGTAGAACCCCCCCCCCCCCCTCCACACACACACACACAGACACAAAGCAATAAAAAACGTGCACACATTTTTATGATCATGCCTAGAAACCCCAAGATGACAAAATAGCTCTCTCTGAGTCATATAGTTCAAATGTTCAATAAAAGTAAAGTCCAGTGTGGATTATGTTCCCCCGCCCAAATAGCCCACACTAAACTATCTCTACATAAACAATGGTGGTAGATATCCTCCTTGCTCGAGTGCGCAATGCAGCCAAATGCAGCCTGAGTGGTGACGAAACCTGGACATAGTTTGTACTCCCATTGTTCAGTATTTATCTTATCAGCATCCCAGTCTTATAACCTTTATCATATCTATATTATAACCTTTATAATATCTCATTTATATTCTCATTTAGCATGAACCAAACAGGATGAAAATTGGAAAATCTTTAGAATACAACATTTGAACAAGAATATATTTTTGTCATGAAATCATAAATAATTATTAAGACATGGTTATGTAAGTGACAGGTGCGAGGTTTGTAACTTCATCATTGGTTTATGCCTGCTACTTGACACAACGTTAAAAGGCACATTCCATCTGTTGCGCGCATCTATCTCCATGGACCGCAACTCGACCACGTCGGAGATTCCTACGCCAGTCAGTTTTTCAGGGCTCGACCGCGCCAGTTCCAGTGCGCAGGCGCATTCGCACAGGGGAGCCCGCAGCTCGCAGCTCCGGCAGTACTCAGTGGTACAGAGTCCCCCGACTAGCCAGGCAAGGCGCAGCGTTACCATGAGCTTCTCCATCCCACCGACAGCTACCCATCCTGACTTTTTCACTTCTGCGACCATCCTCCGCAAAGCGTGCGACCCTGACCGACGCCTCCCAACCGCAGAATGCACGGGGGAAAGAGAGGGCTGGTGGCACCTCAGAACACTTTTTTGGAAAATATTGTCCGGAGATCAAGTGGTAAGAAATTCCCTTCTGAGTGCGAGACATTCTGAAGTAACCGGGAGGATGGAAAGTGGGTGGCTGGGGAATGTTTTGGTTGAAGATTTGGAAGGGGGGTGATATGGGGCCAGGTGTGTGCGTTGCAGCACAATTTAGAAACATCTCTTGTCTGGACTGAGGGCATCTTTTGTGATAACGTTGATCAGCAGTTGTAGATGTTGGCATTGCGTGAAACGAATATTGTTGTTATTTGAAAAGTTTAATTTGCGTTTTTGAGTGCAGAGGATAACAATGGTGTTGATACGCAGGTGTGGTGTGGTGTCAGGGCAAACCTTCGAGAAGATGTTACTTTAGAAGTGGCTTACTTTCAGTAAAAAGATGCAGACTGGCCAGCGAATGAGATGTATAAATGTCGAGATTGCGCATCTTACTTTACAAATCAGTCCGTTCAGTACAGTTCATTTGCTGTCTTATCCATCTAACAGAGCAAAGTTCCAACACCATTGTCAGCGCACCACGATCCTGCATAGTCAATAGATTTGAGATGTATTGCAATGGTTATAACATGTAAATAAATGAATATAGGCTGAAAGATTATTTGAACATTTCCAACGCAGCCTATTCGCACAAAAGTGACTTTTCTTATCATATGCCTAAATTAACCACAAAAACAACCCCAGCACCCTACGTAGTATGAAAAGACAAAATCCTTGAAGTAGTTTCAGATAACCCATGTGGCTTGAAATAAATGTGTCCATATGTTACTCAGTAACAAGCGCAGTTTTCTACCCTTCTATATCTGTAAGAATTTATAATAGAAAAAAACATAATTGAAAAAACAACAAAAAACAAAGAAAGGTGCTGCAACAAGTCACGTGTAATAATTTGTAAGTAGTAAGTATGAACTAAAAGATGTGCTGCTGTGTGGCAGGAACTACTTCTTTGAAAACCTCTCAGTATTGTTGAGAGCTTAATTCATTGCTTTTTAAGCTTTGGAATAAAATTATGCTGTTATTTTGATTCAATGACAGACATCCTCTAAGATTTCCAGCTACATTATATTAAAACATTTTAGTAGGGAGAGATAAAAGTGCATCTCTTCAAAATTGCTGCCAAACACATTGTCCTGTTTCAATAAATTATATTAATGGCTGTGTAAGTACACCGATTAATTGTTTGGAATCATGAACCATTGACTGTACGCCGCGACAGAGGTTGCTCAAGTGTTCATTGTTCTGAGTTCACCAGTAGAGGTCACACATGATCATTGCGCACAGCGAGGCTCCGTATCCAGTGCGTAATTGTCATGAGAACACTAAGCAGTTCTTGGTAGCTGATGAATTACGTGATACTAAAGTTTATATGCTGTTGTAAGTTAGAAAATCAATTGGATATCGGTTGTACTGATATTGGTCAGGCCACGAGGAGTCTACATGCACCAGAGTTTTTTTGTAAACCTATAGCTGTGTAAGATTTTGAACAGCTGGCATCAGACTGAAACGCCCCTGACAACGGTAGACATTTAGTGGTGACAGATTCATTCACTCGCCTCGTATATATTACACGAGGCTAGGGATTTTTTTTCTCTCCAGTTGCTCACCGAACAACGAAGAATTCTTTATATTGATTGTCTGAGCGTCCATTCGGCGACAGTGGTAAGGGATTCTGTGGTATATAACTAGAATCACCAGAGTGGACGATACTAGGATGGTTGCCTTAACTGTACTACAGTACATTTTTTCTTGCTTTATCAGTTTTTGCTTTTCTGGAACAATTAAGTTTCCTCTCATTCTTTTATGTTCCGTTCATGAGCGATATGGTGTTGTGTCATGCCATAGACAACATTTCAGTGAACAGGGCATTTATCTGTGTGTTGGGCAGATGAACTGATTCGATGCGGCAGTGGTATAGTCAGCTGGTGTAAGCCACCCACACTGCCTGTGGTCTAGGTGAGGACAGGCGGGCTGGGTTGTCATGAGTGTGGTGGGGGTGTGTGTGTGCGTGTGTCTCACATGCGTGTGCTTTAGTCCCCTCCTGACCCGTCACTGCTTCCCGGTGCCCTGTGGAGTGACATTTTGCAGCGTGCCAGGTGGCTGGCCTCAGACCTGCAGGGGCATTACCCCACCGCCACCCCCATCACTTAGTACACCTCCTAATTTAAACAATATGTTGAATTAACAGATGTGCTCACACACACATGGAGACACATGATTGCTTAGCCACCCACGCAGGCAAATATATGCACATGCATGCACACACAGATACACATGTATGCATGCATGGGCACCTGCATGCACACACACACACACACACACACACACACACACACACACACACACAAACAAACATGCACACACTGGCTTGCACATTTTGTGATACATGTGAAGACAAAAACACAGCCTCTCTTACTCTCCCTCTCTCTCTCATACACACACACACACACACACACAGATGCAGATGTACAGACAAAGATACAGCAGCCACTGTCTCCCTCTGACCTCCTTCACATACACACACGCGCGCACACACACACACACACACACACACAGACACACACACACACACACAGACACACACACAAATACGTCTATCAGCCCTGTCTTGCCCCTGGCTGTTCCCTCTGTCATTGTGCAATGTTTGGCTTTGAAACGGGGGTGGAGGGGGAAGGGTTATGTCTCAGTCACTCTGCTGATGCTTCCAGTGCCTATCTCTCCATGCTCTTTGCAGCGTCAGACCGCTCCCGTTAATTACAAGCCCCCTCAACAGGGAGTTAGTAGATTCGACACTTTTCCTGACTTTCCCCAGGTGTGGGTAAGGTTTAGCTGAACCATTTTGGAAGTGTGTTGTGCTACATACTCCCTTACCCACGTGCCTTTTTTATTTACACTCGGGAGAGCACTAACGCTGGTGATGCTTACTGGACGAGCTAGCAATGACCTGTCACCCTGTATAACCCTTCCTGTCAGAGCTCCTTGCTAGTTACTGGGAGCCCTTGGGGCCAGTTTGAATGACTAATTAAAGCCCACGTTGCCGTGGGTGTAATGGGATTCCAAGAAGGATGTTTTAGCCCTTAGCTGCTTGTCAATACCCCCACCCCCCACCCCCCATGATCTCTTTTCAACCTTTCCCCACTCATCTTACAGTGTGCTGTCATGTTTGTTTGGTTTACGAGATTAAAAAGTAGCTGTCTGAGCAGCCCAAGCATTGGCTCTGCTGAGATGAGAAGGATGGATCATTTTAGAGGAAGGGCAATGGAATGCATCCAATGAAGACAGCGAGTAGTTTGGGAAGACAGAAACCAAAATAGTTGTTCTTCAGTTTGGGAAGACAGAAACCAACATAGTTGTTCTTCAGTTTGGGAAGACAAAAACCAACATAGTTGTTCTTCAGTTTGCGGTGGGATGATGTAGCAGGGACCCTGTCAGCACTGGTGCAATAGGTCGAGGTCTGGTCTCCAGTATTCCCGTAGTGGACTATGGAGTTATAAAATGTGTGCCTGGAATGCATATATTATAAATATTAAAAGCATATTGCTGAACATAACATCACAACTATGAATCAAGTGTTACAAGTGAGACCTGAAATAGGAACGTTATCAACAAAAAAATGTCCATATCATGACTTCAACATTTCTAATGTACACAATCTTAAAAACAAATCAAAACATATAAAATAAATGATGTGTCTGAAATTGAGCCAGGCTGTGTAAGTGCATCACGTTAGTGTATGACATTTAATTTGTTATTTGTAATTTCTTAAATAAAAACAGCTGGATCTTTGGCTCAAAATATGACTATTAGTACCAACATGCTACTGAAGCCAGAACGATATGAATAGAGTAAACAATTGAAACTCTAGAGTTGTTGCAAAGCAAAATTCATTTAAACACCACTTATACGGAGTGATAGCTTTGGGATTAGTCCTCTGTTCCCCACTGGTGTCGTTGTAAATATCTGCTCATTAAGAGTCAAGAAGTTGTACAAAATCAGAGTTAATCGTTTTTACAAAGTGTTGAACATATCCCTCTCTCTCTGTTTCTTTATTTCACACAGACACACACTCCCTTGCCCTTCCCTTCGCTCACACGTGCACATACACAAACGCACACACACACACACACATACATAAACGCACACACACACATACACATACACATACACAAACGCACACACAGTTGGTTGTATAACAAAGACTCGTCACGTGGGGGTACCTGGCAGGTCATAATGACACAAGCATTATGAAGGCTTTGTACAAAACCCCTCTGTGACAACTTCCCAGTAATTTCGCCATTGTTAATTTAATTTGTGTTTGTACCCAGACTTTCAGTGATAGGAATAGCGCCTACATTTTTTGGACAGAGAAGGAGAGTGAGGAAGACAGGAATGAAAATAGGGAAAAGGAGAGATAGAGCTGGAGATAAAAAGAGGAGGATCATTGAGATCAGATAGAGAGAGAGAGAAGGAGAAAGAGAGATGCAGAATAGACAAAAGTGGAGTTATGTTCCTCACTGAAGCATCAGAAATGAGTGTGTTGTTTTATTGTTCTATGTGCTGTGGCAACACTGGGTCTAGAACCGCGGTTCTTAACTGGTCTAGCCTTGGAACCCAGGGCCATTAAGTTGCAACCCAAATTTGACAGAATTCAAACCATAAAATAAACATAAAAAATGTAAACATAAACCGTGGGCCTACTTTTATCCCTACATTAATAACACACAAGTCTAAAACAGATTTGTGCCACAGTGTCGAGTTATTGGAGAAGTATTTGCTTCACAACTTAATGATTCAAGCTTATATTCATCAAATTTGCTCGTCATACAAACATACATGTTGATTTCTAATCAACATGTTCTCTGTTGACATGTCGCTGTTGCATATAACATAGCTAATCTCAGTCACATGTTAACCCAAATTACACGAAAATATGTCACCCAGCAATATAACTACGGTAATAACAGAATTAGGAATTCTAGCACAAAGCTGTTTAGTTCCGTTTCCCTTTGTGATTGAGGCATGAGAACGGTGAAGACAGAATAACTGCTACTGTTTATAACTTTTCTACAAAAGTCATTAAAGTTCTGACGGAAAACACACACTCTGCAACCCATTCAGAATGATTCCACTATCCACTTTTGAGTCGCGGCTCACCACCTGTTCTAAATGGTCATACTATATAAAGTAACTTTGAATTTAAATTTGAACTTGAGTTAATGAGAAGAGGTCTCTTGAGGTCAAGAGTAAGAAGGAGAACCACAACTGATAAGAGAGGAGGTGGAGATGCAACTGGAGGAGTGGGAAAGGAAAGGAAGATAAAGAAGGGATGAGAGTGGAGGAGGTGGAGAGAGAGAGAGGTCAATGAGAAAGAGAAAGAGAGAGAGAGGGAGTGAAAAATGAAGGAGAGGAGGACGAGGAAGAGAGTGAGAGAAAAACAGCAAGAGACATAAGTAAGTCTGACAGGGCAAACTGACCGAGAAAAGGATAGAGACAGACAGAAAGAGCGATAGAGAGAGGGAGATAGAGAGGAAGAGGGAGAAACAGAGGGGCAGGGATGGAGGAGGGGATGGAATGAAAAACACAGAGACAGATCGAGAGGAAGTAAGCGCATTCGGTGGAGGAGGCAGGAAAGCTCCTAACGAGAGTGTGTCACCTCTTGTTAGCTCGTGTCAGGCAGCGGGAGAGAGAGAGAGATGGAGACGAGGGAGAGGGATGGAGATGGAGGAAAAGGGGCAGAGAGAGGGATGGAGATGGAGGGAGAGGGGCAGAGAGAGGGATGGAGATGGAGGGAGAGGGGGATGGGGAGAGAGAGAAGGATGGAGATGGAGGGAGAGGGGAATGGGGAGAGCCAGCTCTCACTGGGTCTTCTTGCTCAGTCTCTTGCTCTAGTTTACGCTCACAATCAGAGGAACGCTCCTACCTATCCTTCTCTCTATATGTGTATTTCTCTCTCCATCTCTCTCTCTATCCATGTGCTCTCAAGAGCTACACTCGCTCACATAGTAATGGTCCAGCCAAGCTCACCATCTAACTCTCTCTCTCTCCCATTTCTCTCTCCATCCCTCTCTCTCCCTGTGCTCCCAAGAGCTACACTCGCTCATAATGGTCTCTCTCTCTCCATCTCTCTGTCCCCCTTGTTCCCAAGTGCTACATGTTCCTTCACGGTAACAGTCTAATTTCTCTCTCTCAGTGTGTCACTCTCTCTTTCTCACCCCACCCCGAAGCACATCCAAACATCTCAGTGTCTTGTGCACCATGCAGTCGATCAGTTGAAATATCAGTTGAAATATCTCCCCTGTGTTTTCCCTACCTGAGCCATAAAACCATCGCAGCATAGCGTGGATTCACATAGAGTTATGCTTTTGCTCGTTTACACGTGTATTGCCAAATAGGATTTGCTGCTACTGTCTCAGACAGCTGGCCAATAACCATTATGGCCGTCGACTGCTGTGGGGTCTGAGTCCCCCCAGTGATCAGCTCAGCTCTGCTTGAGCAAGTGCAATGTGGCAGGTTATATAATCGTCACCCACAGACTCTCTCTGTCCACACCTTCTTTTCAGGAAAGATTATTATTATCAATATTATTTTATATGCTCTAGTTTTGTCTCAGTATTAGGTTCAGTCATATGTGGGGAAATGAACAATGGTCTAACTTTTGCAGTAGACTAAATTTCACAGACACAACTAGAAATCATACACAGAACAGAAAGGACATGAAGGGGAAAAAACAAGTGTTTGGAGGATGTGGATGAAAGCCACTGCTGAGGAATGTAATCTATTGCAATTGACAGTTCAACATCAGCTCTAACTAACTACATGACATGGCCTGCAGGTGAAGTGTGTCTGTTAAACTGATTTTCCCCTCTTCGGAGAGGCAGTCCTGTTATATGCAAACTACTGCTGATTCTTGCTTGCTAAAAGAGCGCTAGCCTTTAAAACAATCTGCTGGTTTTGAAATATGGTGTCAGCAGTAGTCAGCTCCTATGCAGATCATTTGTTTGCAGAGCATCTTCCGCTCCAAGTAATGGGTTTGAATGCTGAAGTGGGACGGGTGCAATACTGTAATTGAGCTGAGCGAGCAAGAGTGTGTGTGTGTGAGTCAGAGAGTGTGTGTATGTGTATCTGTCTCTCTGTTTTTTGTGTGTGTGTGTGCGTGTGTGAGCAAGAGAAGGAAAAACAGAGTATGAGCGCACGCACACACACACACACACACACACACACACACACACACACACACACACACACACACACACACACACACACACACACACACACACACACACACACACACACACACACACACTGTCTGGGGCTGATCCCAGTCAGTTTGTTTAGCTTTGGTTGGACATTTGCATAGGCGCTGTTTGCTTCATTACTGCCTCGCACAGTTTGGCATGATGGGATTTATCTTCCTGTTGAAATGAGTGCTGGGAGTCAGCATGAATGTGCTGTGTTATACTTATAGGGCCCCCGTCCACCCCAAACAAGAGATCGCAGAAGACAGAGAGAGGCGAATCAGAGTCAGATTGATGTCCTCTAGCCAGTGCCTTTGTCTGTAGGTGTGTAGGAGTGGTTGTGTTTGTGTTTGTGTGTATCATCTGTGCATATGTGTGCTTTTGATTAACCGTGTGCAGAAGAATGGTCTGAAAACCTCCCACAAGGGAGCTGGACTGAAATTGTTTTGCTTTGTTTTGTTTGAATTTTTTTGGTGTCACACATTACTGCATCTTTCATGCCAGGCAATATGCCACCTATTCAGTGCACACGATAAGCTTGTGCCAGCCACCACTGCGTCACAGCAAAGGAGCTGTAGACTGTGCCCACGACTGACTCCCTCCTTCCCTACCTCCCTCCCTCCCTTCATCTCTCCCTCCTCACCACCACCCCCGCACCCCCAACTCGTCGGCCAATGTGTGACCATTCTCTCTAGGCCGGGGTTATTTTAGGTTGCAGACGCAGAGACTAGCGACTAGCGAGGCACACAGGAGAGAAAAGGCACTGTTGTTGAGCGTGGGAAACACCGCTAATTTGAATGCTAAGTCTGAGAGCGAGGATGCCTTTGCCTGAGGTGGAGGCAGATGGGAAGTTTTGTTGTTTTCCCAGAGAGGGTCAGTAAGGTAGTGTTCCAGACACATTTTGGCAGGAAGACCCATATGCTGAAGTTAGAGATGTTATTATCGCACCGTCTCTATTTTCTGTTTCTGTTTATAGCGTCCAGCCTTCTGTTTTGTTGGGTGGGAAACGAGACAGTTTTGGTGTAGGTCTTTTTCTGCGCTGCCCGCACTAGCTTTTCTAGTTGTGTTTGTGCATGTCCTGTATACAGCTGTGCCTGTAGACTTAGAAGGGTTCTTTGAAGTGTGTACTGTATTTTGAAGTAAGCATTGATCCATGGTAGACCTAATGGCCAAGACAGAGGATGGGTCTTATTTAAGAATTGGGAACAATATGCTTCTCATATAAGCTCACATCTTCTCACACCTCACTAACACTAACCTTAGCCCCAAATGCCTGTACATATCGAAAGTCTCTACTTGTAGTAGGTATCTAAGTTTAGTCTGTTTTAAGTGTAAAGGTACCTAAGGCTACTTTGAATGAAGTTGTGCTGTGGCAGAATATGCAGTTATAACTGATAAGTTTAAGCTGAACATCACTGAAGCCGTTTGCTGTAAGGAGCAGAGCGAACAAGCCTCCCTTCAAGGCCTTAGCCTCTGAGTGTGCGCTGACAGGACTGATTACAGTGACTTAGCTGACTAATTACAGTGACTTTGCTGCCCCTCTGGTTCACTCGTGTACAGAGGATAACCATAACACAAACTCTTGCAAAAAAGAGAGAAAAGAAGTGATGTGTTGAAAGTAAGGAAGAGGGAAGAGAAAAATGCCCACCCACGACAAAGCGACTCATTGTTGTCATCCCCTCTCTCCCTTTTCTCCCTTTCTCTCTCTCTCACACTCCCCTCTCTCTCCACACTCTCTCTCTCTCCATACATATCTCTCTTTCTCTCTCTCTCTCCTTCTCCAACTCTCTCTCTCTCCCCCGCTTTCTTCCTCTCACTTCTGGATCTGGGTCGCTGGGGCCCCGGGGCTGCACTCCCACTCCCACTCTCCTGACCCTTGACCCTGAAGGCCACGGCCATGGAGCACAGGGTCCAGTAATGAGAGACGGGCGGGCTCTTCCTTCAGGGGCCATCAGACTGCTTTAGTCTGCACTGCCTGTAGTGAAGAAAAAAGAAAGAGAGAGGGAGAATGACAGAGAGAGAGAGAAAGAAAGAGAGAGATGGATAGATGGAGGTAGGCAGAGGAGAAAAGGAAAGAACAAGGGAGTTATAGTAAGAAATAGAAGGAGAGAAAGAAAAAGAGATGGATAGACAGAGGTAGGCAGAGAGGAGGAGAGGGAATGGAAGGATCGGAGGGACGAGGAAAGAGGGAGTATATGAGAGAGAGAGAGAGAGAGAGAGAGACAGAGAAAGAGATGGATAGATGGAGGGAGGAACTAAAAGGGGCAAGAAGAGTAGGAGCGAGAGAGTGAGTGAAAGACAAAGAGAGACACAGAGAGAGTGAAAGAAAGAGAAGGTAAGAGGCCAAGAGTATTAGAATCTATTCAGCCGGAGAATGTTGCAGCCAGCCTATTTAATGGCTGTGTCAAATGACCCTCATTCTCTCCTCCTCCACTCTCTTTCACTCGCTTTCACTCTCTGGCTTCACTCTCTGCTTCCCGACACCCCCCCCCACACACACACCCCCCGCCCCTTTCACTCCCATCATCCCCCTGTCAGTGAGCTGCTTGAGTGTGTGTGTGTGTGTGTGTATGTGTGTTTGAATGTGTATGTGTGTGTGAGTGTGTGTCTGGATGTGTATGTATGCCTGCACAACTGTGTGGGCATGCCACAGCCTCAGAGAAAAACTCAACGAAAGAGAGCGATAGACTGTGTGTGTGTGTGTGTGTGTGTGTGTGTGTGTGTGTGTGAGTGTGTGTGTGTGTGTGTATGTGTGTGTATGTGCACGCTTGTGTGTGGTTACTGATATTTATGCCTAACCGGGGACTTTTTTTTGTCCCCTCCGCTCCCCCGCCCTGGTGCCCTGATTTGTGTCCAAAGCTGCGCCATGATGTCCTCTTTTGTCTGTCTATTTTTACCCTCAAGTTGAAGAGCCACATATTTTTATACAGCTGACTCCTCCTGCGTCAGTAGGGATGGGTTAGTGGAAGCTGGTGGCGAAAGTAACTACACTTTTTTTCTAACGCGCTCTTGATATAATAGGCAAGGAGTCTGCGAGGACTGGGCCACAGCTGTTAATCGGAGATTCACAGAGGCCAAGGGGCGGAGGGAGCTGTTTTTTTTTCTTTCTCACGCTGCACCTGGACCATCTTTAGTGCTATGAGAAGATGGTCTTTTATGAGGCTCAGTTAAGGTGGCAATTATGACTGTGTTGGCTGTGGGGATGCACTGGAGGAATGTGGTCTGTGTCAGCCCACTCAACAATGGGAATTTGCTGTATATTCTATTAGATTCATCACTTATGTGCATACGCACTGGGCCTTAATTTCATTGACGGGCTAAAAACTACGAGCAATGAGTGCAGTCCATCTTGCATGAACTAAAGCTATTGCGTGACGTGTGGGAGTGTTGCGCTGACCCACCCATATTTGCGCTTAGGATCTTGCTCATGGTATTAAATCAGCAAAAATATTTTGCCAAGTTATTAAATTAGCTTAAGTCCATGCCCGGCAGACTTTGCTTGTTGCTCTGCTTGTTGCCAGTTGCCCGTCAATGAAATTAGGGCCCACTATCTGAAATTAAATTGTTGAATGGCATAGTCTCCTTTAATTGTAAACTTCCTGATTTTAAAGCTTTTGTTTATTTTGTTTGTGTTTGGTCCAGAAACCAGTTTCCTCCTGGGGAATGCTCAGATCGTGGAATGGCCTGTAGTGTACAGTAATGACGGATTCTGCAAGCTGTCTGGCTTCCACAGGGCAGAAGTCATGCAGAAGAGCAGCACCTGCAGGTAAGTGGCTCCTGGCCCTGTCCATCTTCCGTAAGACCCTCCTCTTTCCCTTTGAGAAGCTAGCTTTAGCTTGAGACACCTGTATCAGTTCTCCAACATCACTCAACATTCTCCTAATGTTACGACAGTGTTTCTTGTAGTACAGCAGAGCAGATGTTTTTGATCTTTGAGCACATTATCTACATGATCTAGAGATGTGGTTAATGAGTTTGGATATTTTTAAATATATAGATGTTTTTGTGTGTATTTGTGTTTATTTCCACCCACGTTTGTACTTTGCACTTTGTACCCGGGCTGCCAAGATAGGATAGGAAGACAGGAAGTAGCTAGCGTATAGGTTGGTCGGTATCAGAATCAAATTAAAGAACTCATACTTAATGCAGTATGATGTACATGTTTATTTTATTATGTTACAATTTTGTGCATACGTGATTCATGACAGAGTGTAGTGCCACAAATGGGTTCTGTCTGTCGCAACATCAGTTGTCTCATAAAACTATTGTTCTTTTGTTTTAGCACATGGTGTCATTATTTGCTAGGTTATGGATACAATGTTGAAGATCACAGAGGTAGTCTAATTGATAGGAGTTAGTTCAAGGTACCGAGCCACTTCTCCAAAGGATTCCATGCAAACAGAACAGCTTCTGGTCTCCCCTCGATACAGAATAATGCAAGATGATATTTTGGAAGGC
Organism: Clupea harengus; assembly: GCF_900700415.2. NCBI lineage: Eukaryota > Metazoa > Chordata > Actinopteri > Clupeiformes > Clupeidae > Clupea > Clupea harengus. The sequence goes on from NC_045166.1 coordinate 11,619,741, forward strand.
AACTTATTTTACATACTGTCATAAATTGATCCTACCTTCATTAGACCTATTTGTAGATACATCAGTTTACTGGGTTGTATTCTGAAACAAACCTTCAGAGAAGAGAGCATAGTTGTATCTTTGAAAACAGATTTAACTTCCATTGGCTTGGAGAAAAGAATGGTAACTCAGTTTATATCCACCATTTTTAAGACCTTAATTTAATTCTTAGTGCACAGTCTTGGCTACATCCTAACTAAGTCTAAAGCTTTGTACACTGTCAAACTGTCGCCTGTGCTTTTGTTTCCAGTAGTAGGCTTATGACAGGTAATTGTGCCTCACAGTGTTGCTGGGTGTAGCCTAATTATCAAGGTCTTAGCAAGCTGATGGTACAGGGGCCCTGACAGGGGGTTCTCAATGTGTCATTGCTGTGACCTGAACAGATTTCGAGGCGGCTCTCATGGAATTGTCGTTGATGTAGACTAATGTAATGTAATTGTCCTCGGGGGCCCTCTTCCAGCTCAGGGGCCCAGGCAATTGCTTGCTTTGTCTCCCCTGTCGCAATGTCTCTGTCTCCTGCAATGCTATGTGCACGTATAGATAATTAGTTGAAAGCAGGCAGAGCAGTGTTTTGTCTTGTTAGAGACGCTGAAGACAGACACAGAAGAGTCACCCGTTTCCCTGAGGAAATGTTTTCAGAAGGTGTAGCTGTGTGTACGTCCTGTCCACCGATAGATAAAGTGATGTAAATATTATACCAAACAGAGCTGTGTCACCTAAGTGTTCAGTGAACTTGAATGAACTTGCCTAAACACTTTGAACAGCCTAAACAGGTGAGATGCTGGAGCAAGTGGGATTCATGCTAAGGCTAGCCTTTGAAATGGTATGCTATTTCTAAGAAAATGTCTTAAACATCAGGGCAGTTGGCAGCAGCAAACAGGGGAAACACTGTTTGTAAAACTACTTCAAACAAATGCATCAATGAATGTAGTAATGTTTTGAATGTCATGTTTTATGATCTGTTTATTTATAACATCTGTTTAATGAAACAGTATGGTTAGTCTACACACCTTGAATCTTGAAATGTATAATAATCAAACTATTCAACTAACTGATTCATCAAAAAAATAAAAATGTATCCAAATAGTGATTAGTTGCAGCCCTTCACTAGGCTATGTTAAGTCGTATTGTTGCCGATAGATTACTGCAGGGGTTGTGTAACTTGTGTAGACAGAAGCACAGCCCTGCACCCAACTCAAACTCGCAACCTTGGGCATGGGAGGCGGACGTGCTAGCATGGAGGCTACAGCTCATGAGTTCATGATGGCATGGCAGTTATACTGTATATGTTGATGTCACAATTCCTTTCAAAGCTCCTGACTCACAGTGTTCACTTTCAAGTTTACATAAATACAAAATATATACTGTATATATATATAAGAGTATAAGTTTAGTTTTAGTTTTATGAGTTTTTACTCTTTTTACTTTGTTGCACATGAAAAGGGAGCAAAACATATATATGATACATGAAAACTAGTGAACCCAGGGTTCTATGTAGAACTTCATGAAGTTCCGTTGTGAAACAAATAGTTTGAGACCTCATAAGGGTTCTTTACCTTTGTTTCATTAGTCCCTAGGGTTCTGTGGAAAGTATTACAATTACTGTCTGCCCCAGTGGAATGGAAGCAGCAGTCAACAGCAGTGTGACTAAATGTCAATAACAGCAGCTATTTATAAAAGGCCCACGGTAGCTCATCTGTTTGTGCACTTCAAGAACAATGAATGATGAAACGAATCAGACAGTCATGTTGCTGTTGATGACCGTGCACAGTGTCTGTGAGTGTTTGTTAGAAAAGGGTTCGGTACATGGCCCCATGGAGGAATCCTTTAAAGTTCTGCTTAGTTCTCTGCTAGTTGAAAGCATGTGGAAGATGGTAGATTTTTCTATTCCTATTTCTTTGTAATCTGCCGTTTGACAGACAGGCTGAAGCACAGTGCTAGCAGTGACTCAAGGAGGTTGGGGGGTTGGGGGGTTGGGGGGGGGGGGGGGGGGGGTGGTGTTCAACGCTGTCAGAACTACAGAAAATTATCCTTCATTTGGCTACCCTTATCTGCTCTAAGAGTCTTGGAGGATGATGGATGTGTGATGTGGAGCTGGTGATTTGTGATGCGTGAGTTAAGAAAGAGCCCTGACAGACAGACAGACAGACAGACAGACAGACAGACAGACAGACAGACAGACAGACAGACAGACAGACAGACAGACACACATAGCTGCATCCCGAGCCTATGGCAATAAAAGTGAAGTTACATTCCCATTCCCCTCGTTTTATGAATTCATAGGAAAAAAGAGAGCATGCATAAGCAGTTGTTGTGTTGAGTATACATACACAGGCCTACACACAAAGCAACACGGCTCATATTTCAGCATGGAGATATTGTATGACGATGACAATCTAGACTACATGAATTCATTACAAAATGTGCGTTTGTTGATAAGGCAATGGACTTAAACATTTGAGTTTTAAGAAAGAGCTACAAGGCTTATCATTTGATACTAATGAACAACAACAAGCCCAAGTGATGTACAATAAAATAGGCAAATATTATAGGTTTTACGTGCTGACCTTCTTATATTTAGTTGGACTTCATGTGGGCCTTAAGAGACCTAATGCTGTATCTAATATTGTGATAGTATATCTCTACCATGCATTTGAAGATCCTTAAATGTTGTTATTATTCTTGCAAATGCTTGTTAAAATCCTCTTCTTATTGGTCTATCTCCTGATGATAAGGTGAATCTAAATCCAGTCTAAATGTGTCTTTGGTAAGGGATATTTTACATGTGCATTTTTAGCACAATTTCACCTGAGATGCTCTGACGTGGGAAAATTCTCCCTCCTGAGTCTCCCTTCAGTAAGAAGAGCCTCTATCTCCTCAGCCTGGTTTGCTGTTGGATGCCTTAGGCACACCTTTCCCACGCGCTTCTCTCTTTCTTCCTTTCCCTCCATCCTCTCCTCTCTTATTTTCTCCTCTAGTCTCTTCTGCTCTTCTCCGATGACAGACCTCCCACTGTTCCCGCCCCCAGAGCCATCACCCGGAGGCTCGTTAGCGTGCAATAGGACCAGTGCGCTGCCAATCACTCCCGCACAGAAATAGTATCACCCACCCACTCTCCATCCCTAGGCCTGCATGACGGTTCACCGCGTGGCGGTGCAGTGTCGGGGGAGTGCCAGGAGAAGGCGGGATGGCGGGAGGTTTTGTCAGATAAACACACCGGGAGGCCCCATGAAGTGATACTGTACCCTGTAGCTACCGCACACTATCCCGTAGAACAAGCTCTCACCCGGTTGCCTGAGAGGAGGGCAGGCTGGGTTTGTCTTATGTGTCCATGCCTGAGGGACTGGGCGAGGTGGAGGTAGTTGGCAGGGTGGAGGTATGAAGTGCTGAAGATGAATAACTTCCAGATACAGTCAGTATCGTAATGTGCAAAGAGCGAAGTGATTCGAATAATACATAAAGGGATCCCAGTTTCAAAGCAGTCCTGATGTATTCAAGTGATCAGATATATTCATGTGTTCTGGTAGTTGCGACGGGCAAAGAGCAGAGTGTTAAGAACAAACAGTTCAATTAACTCTGTGTTAATGAGCCAAGGGCAACGTCAATACGGGCTGATTGCCTAGAACAGAGGAAGACATGGAAGTGTAGGCCAACAACATGGTGTAACTCTCTTGCATTCTCACTGTTGGACAGACTAGACACAGCTCTACTGAAAAAAACACTGTGGGTACAAAGATGACATATCTGTTGGACAGACTAGACACAGCCCTACGGACAAAAACACCTTGGATACAAAGACGCCATATCTGTTGCCTCTCCATTCACACAGCTGTTACTTTCTTAGATAATGTCACTGATGGTTTGTTGATGCAATTAGTGATTAGTTCATGTTTTCTAATGAATGGAATGTAATAATTAATGTTGTAATAATTGTAATAATTAATAATTAAAACATGACCCACTTGTAGCTTTAAAGGGTGTGATACATAACACATCATGAGCGAAATAAGCAGTTGACGCAATGGCAGAGTATTTCCACTTTAGGAACTGCAGTGTACCAACTACAGTCTCAAAAACATGGAACCAGACAGCCTGGGTTTCATACGTCACAAATTAAGCAATCCCATCAGCTTGCCTGTCAGGAGGGGGGGCAACGTCAGTATACATATACATATAGTAGGATATTACTTATGATTAAATAGATGGTTTTCTTGAGAGACTTTCTCTGGTGTTCAAAACGTTTCTCCCTAATCATTTCAATCCAGCTGGTCAGTCAGAGGAGGCGATCAGGACCAAAGTTTATGTAATTTATATTCTAGCATTAGCAACACATTATTAGCGGTTTGGTAATCTAGTCAAGCTGATGGCAGATAGATAGAGGCAGGGCTTATTTGAATATTTATAGATCCGCCCACACTAAATGCAAAGGTATAGAGCTATCTATATCTATATCAAAGCCATTTTAAGGCTATGAAGGAATTTTTTTCATCAATAAAAACTTGAACAATATGTCATTTTGAGGAACAGAGAAGATATTTTAGGGGTTTTGTCGATGCCAGGAGAGGGACTTTAAAACCATTCAGATTAATTTAAGAGAGTTTGGTTTTTGACCGGTGTGGGTTTGCCTGGTGACCGCCACCGAGACTGAAGCTGGCGGAGTTTGGTTGAGACTCAGCTTCCCCCAGACACCTGAGGCGCGGAGCACACCTGTCCTCTCCCGGAGCCTAAAATATCCCCTTCCATCTGCACAGAGCCCACTAAAAGGCTGACAGATCCAGTTACTGTTGCCATGGGAATGTAATCTCTCACAACCCTGTTTTTTGGTGGTAGGAGGGGGGCTTTCAGGAGTCTGAGATGGTGCAGACCCAAAATAAATAGTGAAAGGGTGTGACTTTAACAGAAAAAATGAATGATAGAAAGTAAAAACAAATTGATAACCTGCATATCAAGACTACACTTTATCACCTGTCAGGTATACAGTACCTCTGCTGTAGTATGCTGGTTTCCTGTAACTTTTATGCTGTGTAATTATGATAACTAAACTTTGTCTACACAACAGATGTATGCATATTTATAATGTGTCTTTTATTATAATTTAGTAGTATGCTCCCATAATGTAAATATTGCTTGACACTTTGTACTTTACTTGTAATACACTTACAAACACCTAACAGCATGCTATTTCTCTTTATGATGTGTATTCCTCAGTCTTACTATGGAGCCATACGTCATGCTCTTATGCATACATGCCTCCCCCCCACGGGCCTATAGCTGTCATTAGGACAAGAGCGGTGTGTTCTCGGTGTGTGTGAGAGAAAGGACTGATGTCTCTGCTCTGGTGTTTGTCCGGCCTCTTCTTTTGTCATGAGCCAAAACATGCCGTGTGTCAGCCGGTGTCACCAGCCCCGGCCGGCTCCCGTGCGCTTGCTCTATTAATTGCTGTGGCAGACGTGATGGGAGTCGCTGGGGCAGGATGTTTGTGTCTCACACAGGTGTGTGTGCACACAACTAACGCTCTTTCTCTCTCTCTCTTTCTCTCTGTCTCTCTCTCTTTCCCTCTCTACCTCCCTCCCCCTCCCTCTGTCTCTCTGTCTTTGTTTTTCGTGTCTCTCATCTCTCTCTTTCCTCTTTTGTCCTTCTTTGCCCCCCCCCCCCTCCCCCCTCCCGCCCTGTCACACCCCCATGCTTTTTCCCCTCATCCTCTGTCACTCTTGGCAGTTTTATGTACGGTGAGCTGACAGACAAGAACACAATAGAAAAAGTCAGGCAGACCTTTGACAACTATGAGTCCAACTCCTTTGAAGTGCTGCTCTACAAGAAGAACCGTGAGTACCTCCCTGCACCTCACTGGGCCCCATCTGAGCGGGCTCCTCAGCGCCCTCCATCTGGCTGCCTACAGACAGCACTGAGACCTCAACAGGCCTCCATTATGCTTCATGTCCCCTCTCCAACCCATCTGGTTGTTCTGTTCTAAGCACACGCGATCTCTGTCTGACTCCTTCTGCTCTTCCCCCCCACTCGTCGTTGTCTTCGAAGACGTTAAGTGGGGATTTATGTCAGAGGCACAGACGTCCTGTTCGCAGTGAAGAGAAGGGAACATTTTGTAGCCAGCATAACTTCTCCAAACAGTGTGCTTCAAATATGAAATGAAAATCTGTCTAAACCTACAATGATTAACTGATTTTGTAAAGCCTGGGTGAAGGAAAACGAGCTCTAATATTCCTGGGCTCCCTCTGCATATTGTTTCTCTGTTTCAGGCAGGTATTGTATTCAGGCCTTGAATATAAACAAATATAATAACAAATATAAAATATAAACAATACTGTAAAACACTCAAAGCAAATTGGGTAATTTTGGACATTGGGTAATATTGAGGAAAGAACATTTTCACTGTTCCCTCAGAAGTGCCTTATAATTGTTTTTCACAACTTAAAATGGGAAATAAATATAGTGACTCGGACCAAGCCATAAATTCCAGACAATTAACACTTGAACGCATGGAAAGGAGAGTTGTAATGCCATTGGCTGTTGAGCCCAAAATAGCAACAACCTTTTGCCAGAATCACGGACTGCACCTTTAACTCGTAATTTTACATATATTGTGTTTTTACTACATCAGCTGACCAATTACCAAGTGGTCAAGTTAAGTGTTCATGAAAAGCACAATCTGTTCTGTGTGGCCCATCCACAAGAGGGCCAATGCACCTTATAAACCTTTTCCTTTCAGTGTGTGAAAAGAACACATTTGACTTCATAGCCCCTTTGGGCCTCCATTTGATACTTGGTCATATAATTAAAGGAATAAAGCTGAATCACTTGAGGCTATTTTAGTTAATGATCACCATGCACTCAGTTCTGATTGAAATGTGGGTTTCATCTTAGTGCGTGCCAGACACTAAAATCAGTTAAGATGATTTTAATTGGGGCTGCATTTGATGATCCTTACGGCTCTCAAAAAAGTTGGAAGTTCAGTATTTGGTCCAGTCGAATTCCCCTTTTCCATTTTTCCTTCACTCCGTCAGCAATCTCTTTCTGGCTCTTCTCCTCTTTCTCCTCTTCCTCTTCCTCTGCCTCCTCTTCCTCCTCCTCCTCCTGTTTTTTCATCCTCTATCTCTCTGCAGGAGCGCCGGTGTGGCTCTACATGCAGGTGGCCCCCATCAGGAACGAGAACGACAAGGTGGTCCTGTTCCTCTGCACCTTTAAAGATATCACCGTCTTCAAGCAGCCAATCGAGGACGAGACCACCAAAGGTGAGCTCTCTCTCCTTATCTCCTCTCTCTATCTCTCTCTTTCTCTCTCTCTCTCTCTCTCTCTCTCCCTCCCCCCTCTTTCTTTAGCTCTCTCTCTCCTTCCCTTCCGCTCCCTTTTTCTCTGTCTTTTGCTATCTAAACGACTCTATAGAGCTCTGTTTGAGATGCCAGTTTCAATTAATTCTCCCCTGATCCCTTTATTCCTAGGGAGCGAGAGAGAGGATGACACAGGTAGGTTAGCATGAGTTCAGTCATTCACTCATTCACTTATCCCCCTGTAGACACGTTTGCCCTTAATGATTTTACACTGATGAATACAGACATCAAGGGAAGAAAAAAATATCTGCAGATCAAGAACAAGCATAAAAAAGAGTGGTTTTATGTATAGCACATCATTCTGTGCTTGTGAAGCACTTACACCACATGTCACTTATCAAATAGGAGCCTGTCTCAAACAAAGAGGTTGAAACTCAAACGCAGAGATGCCGAGCGGGTCTGAAGGCTTTTACAGGGTCAATTAGAGATTTATTTTTTTCCGTTTTTTTTCCCAAACCACGCCCGAGAGCCACAGGCCCCCACGAGAAGCGGCGGCCAAAAAACTACAGACAGACGAGCTGTCAGTTTGCATTTGAGCGCGCTCCGTTCGACTGAGGGTGCGAGCGAGCTGCAAAGCGTGCTGCTGGCGTGGATGATTGATGGGCTGTGTCATATCTTTCTCTTCTTTTATTGCCTCTCTCCTCTTTCTCTCTCTCTTTCACTCTCCCTCTTACTTTCTTTCTTTCTATCTCTCCCTCTCATTCACTTCCTATCTGTCTTTCTCTCTTTCTACCTCTTTCTCTCTCTCTCTCTCTCTCAGCCAACCACTCTCTCCCTGTGGTGCCAATCAGTGCTTCACTGCCCCTCCAGCTTGCTTGCTTGTGCCCCTGCTAAGCTGAAGCGCTTGTCCTTTGACAAAAATCTTGACCTGCCGCACAGGGGAACCTCAGAAAATAGCTCTCTCTCTCTTTCCTGTTGTCTGTCTTTCTCTTTCTCTTCCGTTCGGTCTTACATACTCCCACTCCCGCCCTCTCACTGTCGCACACACACACACACAGCCTTCCTCTCCCTCTCCCCCGTGAGAGGTGAGATGTGTCAGTGCCTGCCATTCGGTGATAGTGCACCTGGGTCTGGCTGTCTCTCAGTGGTGGCTCCCGCTGTGGGGAGCCTGGATCCAGAATCCTTTGCACTCATCGGGGAGAAATGAGACTCTGGGACCTTAACAACTCCAGCTCATGCACACAGATCGGGAGATGGCGAAGATGGCGGTGGTGTAGTCAGACCTAGTGGACCTTGCCACTCCATCCTCACTACTCCCATCTGCCCGTCCTGCAATGTTCTCCCATGTTTTGCCTCCGGCTGTTACCTGTCACACAGACTCAGGAGATGGACCCAGCATTTGATGGACAGGCGTCCCCCATGACTTCCCCCAGACAGCACTCATGTCCCGTGTGGCGAAGTGGTGACACAGATGCCATGTCTATGAAGGGCCACGCCACTCATGCAAAGGGAACAGGCTCTTTGACCGTGTCAAGCTAATCTGGACTGTATTTGGGTGTTTACGTGTGTGGCGTATACACAGCTGTTGTATACAGAAAAAGCTTTTTCCTGCCCCCTAATATCTGCAGGTACTTCTCTACTACCCTTTTAAAGCATACAATCATAGACTTGAAATTTATGTAGTTTAAGGCATCTATCGAAGTGAAATAATTGGACATAACCCCTGATCCAACACAGTCAGCAAGTGACATGGGCTGTTCAGGGACAAAATTTAAACTGAAAGATTGTTGATATTTTATTCGACCATCAAACAAATACAGTCCTCCCTTTTGTGCTCATCAGAAGCTCCGCTCCCCAAATTCAGGGACTCGCATTGCCAAGGAAATTACACTAACAACTGGGCCAGCTGACCAAAAGCAGAATATGGAGGAATCCAGAGAGTCTGCTGTCCGAGGGCCAACGCTTGACATGGGCGGTGGAGATGGTCTAGACATTCCAGCCTCATTCGACGTGGAAGTGGAAGTCTCTTTCTCACAGTTGAAGCAAAACAAATATTATGATATAAAAAATCATCAAACGAGTGACACACAAGCACACAAACACAGCATCTAAAACACAGTCAAATCTAGTGAGAATTAGTTTAGATTGTTTTTACAAAACTACAGTGAATGAAGAGAGAACCATAGGTTAAGCTAACAAGGAAGATAACGTTACCTAGCATAGCATTTCAATTACGCATCAATCCAAATAGTCCCATTGTGCAAACTTGTGTTTTTAGGTCTTCGTGGCTATAAAACCCTTTGCAAACATCGTACATACAAATACAATAATATAGAGCGAACAACGACACTAACTAATGTTAGCTAGGTCGTGGGTTAGCATGCTCTTGCTTCAAGCTAGAAATGAAGTTGAATGTCCGTGGGCACGTAATCTTCCATGACATAGAAAATCTAAAGTTACCTGTCTGTTAAGCAGAAACAGAGCAACCTCTGCATCCGTCCTCATGTCTTCAACTCTTAAAGGTCTGTCCACTCTTGGAAAGCCCCGCTGATGTTAATGCGGCTCTTCACCCTTGCCTGATTATAGCACTTCTTTTTAAATTTTTCTTCTGACCTTCTCCTCTAAGGATGTTTCTCTGCCATCTCTCCTTCTTGACAATGCGATTATGTGGAGTTCAGCACGTTAGCACGTTAGCATGTGCCAGATTTACCATCTCTCTCGCTCCCCCTCCCCTTCCCCGTCCTGTGCACGAGCACGAACACCCCCTGTTGCTACTTGGCTGGAATAGTGTTGTTTTTGTTTGTTTCCCATCTACAGAGCCAGAACTGTGTACGAACACCGGATTTATTTTCAGTGAACACACAGCTAGAGGACCGCAAGGAGATATTCGCTGAATTTGACAAAAGTCGCTTACTGCACCTTTAATGCTGACCCATGTCTATGCTTACCCCAAGCATCTTGAATAGGCTTGAATAATAAGTGATCTGGACCCAGCATTGTGAAAGGCAGCTGAAGGAGAGAACAACAACCTAATTACCTGTGATGAATAATAATGTGGGGAAAGTTCTGCACACCTGCCGCTCTGGTTTCACCTACAGATGGCATGGGTGGTGCAGGCAGCGATGCTGGCGGGCGCCGTCGCAGCACCGGAGCTTACCGCTCCCGTCCGGTCTGAGTCGGTTTGGCAGCGAGGCCTGCAGACGTGGCACCACCATTTTGAGACCACAGTGGAGGAACACTGAGGAGAAAAAGGCCAAGGACTAGACCCTAGCTCTAACCCTAGGGACCTAATACAAATGTAGACTAGGGACCTAATACAAACAAACAAACAAGGCTGACTTCAGTCAGTTTTTTATACAAACGCTACTTGCATAGTGAAACAATGGCAGGTGAAAAACACCCCCTTAGCTCCTTTCAGCTCTCAGCTTTCTTCTTCTGTCGTCCTGCGAGAAGTAAGTGTAGAGCCCAAAAAGATCTTGTTCCCTGATCTGCCATCTGCCGTCACTGTAGCAAATATACCTGTGTCCCACCAATAAAGAGGTGTGGTAATGAGGTCTTGCTAACTTATCATGGCAGGCCCCCCTTTGACAATGAGAAATACATTGCCCCCCAGCACCACGGGGCAGAGATTGAGACACTCATATTCCCTATTAACTGTTTTTAATTAAGAAACAGATTCCCATCAGCTGGTGCATTGCTTTTTCTTGAACATTGTTTCTACATTTGAACAGCCAACATTTTCAATTGAATTTCATCAATCAGTTCAATCAATCAACATTCGATCAACAATCAAAAAATGGTTTGTCCATCAGCTTTTGCATAGCTTTTTTTTAAACATCGCTTCCTCATTTGAGCAGTGAAACATTTTCAATTGCGATGTTATCAGTTCAACTTAAATATTTTATCAGTTAAACAGTTTTTTTGTAATTGTATTTGATCAGAACTCTTGTTTAAAACAGACCAAATCTGGCCTGATCAAATAGGGTTTTTACGATTGGCTATGTATCATTCCATTATTTTGATCGGTTCATGTTAGGCGCATGTCTGTTGTATTAATAATTAGGCTATCTATACTATCTAACATACAGGCTATACTATCTAACTGTAGGCCCTGGCCATATTATTGTATTATAAAAAAGTCTTATTTTCCTGTTTAGTATTGACATGTGTCCCTGTTAGGTGATAAAGCAGTGTTGCTGAAACATTATATCACATAGAAGCCCCAAATGTATAGAAGCCCCAAATATTTATAAAGACAGATCGCTTAATTTGTCAGGTTTCAATGGGGGTCTACTCATTTCTGATGCATACTGTTGGTGATATCTATGACTGATCTCTGATAATTAACTTCTACAGCTAGCTTAAGTGCTGACTTACAGCAGCTGTACGGTAGTTCTTTATGAGATGTGTTTTCCTGTAAAGATGCCTGTTTTGTAATTAGGACCCCGTTGCGTAATGGAGCCCTTTCCCCGAGGTCTATTTCCGTGCCACTGTCTCACTTCACCCCCAGAGCAGACGGAACCCCAGGCATAATGACTATAGGAGTGTGCGTGTATTTCTGTGTGTGTGTGTGTGTGTGTCTGAGTGAGAGTATGCATGTCTGTGTGTGTGGATGTATGTGTCTTTGTGTAAATGTGTGTATACGTGTGTTTGTGTGTGTGTGTGTGTGTGTATGTGTATGTGTGTCTGCATCCTTGTGAGTTTCTATCTATGTGTGTGCACTGGCGTATTTGTGTCTGTGTCAGTGTGTGTGTGTCTGTGTGTCTGTGTGCAAGTGTGTGCATGTGTGTGAGAGTGGGGGGGGGTGTTGGGGGGGTCGGAGGAAGTGATCCCACTGGGAAGGCGTGCTTCACTCACGAGTAAACAGCCACACTCCTGCAGCCTGCCCCACGGGAGAGCCCATGAAATATGCACACGTTGTGCAGCACGCCAGTCCAGGCACACGGGCTCAATCTACAGAGCCCCCCACCTCCTGCTCCTCCTCCTGCTCCTCCTCCTCCTCCTACACCACAGCAGCCAAACATACCAATGTGGGTTAGGTCCTGGATGTCAGTCTACAGATCTGAAGAGCCTCAAAGGTCTGTGGGGCTAGTTTTGCTAGCTTAGCTGCGTTTTAGAACCGTACTACTTACAAGCAGCTTGTGTGTGGATATATGTGTCTTTGTGTAAATGTGTGTGTACTGGTGTATTTGTGGGTGTGTGTGTGTGTGTGTGTGTGTGTGTGTGTATGTTTATGTGTGTCTGCATCCTTGTGAGTTTCTATCTATGTGTGTGCACTGGCGTATTTGTGTCTGTGTCAGTGTGTGTGTTTGTGTGTGTATAATTGTATAATTGTAGTCAGACTTTAATCGCACAAGCGACACACTGCACACTGCAACACAAGTAAGTGTGTGTGTGTGTGTGTGTGTGTTAATTAGTTGAACTTGATTGCTGTTTAAAAAAAGAAGATTGAGATCAGCGGATACGCAGCTGAACTGTCTGGAAACTGGAACCACAATGATGTCAATAACGAAATTAGACCTACCTGCCACTTGGTGATGGGTTAACTCAGTAGCTTGCTTTTAACCCAGGCACACCCCTGCTAAAAGCATCCTCTCTCTGGACTTAGCAAACCAGTCAACCTTGAAACACTGAGGAGGCAGGAGTGTGTCAAAAAGATCCCTAACTTCAACCGCCTCGCTGTAAACCACAAGCACTTTACTCCAACTTCTTTACCCTCTCGGGGCGTGCCATGCTTTCATGAGAGTTGTTTGCGTGCCATGCCGAGCACTCTATCCACTCTCTCTCTCTCTCTCTCTCTCTCCTTCTCTCCCGTCCACCCCTTTCTCTTCCTTTGCTTTTTTTCTGTTATTTTTATTTTTACTTGTCTTTTTCACGCTGTGGCTCATTACTCTGCCATTTGTTTGCCTCCTGCGAGGAAGACACGGCCCAGTTCTGGCCCAGTTCTGGCCCTGTCCCAGGACAGAGCAGCACATCTGGAGCAGACAGCAATATACAGCTGTACACACATAGACACACATATGGACCCTCTCCTGTGTATATATGTGCAAGGGACCCTGTCTGGGGCCTCTGCGACTTGGCACCTCAGCATCATAAAGCTAAAAGCCCCAGTCTAGACTCCCCCTGGACCCCCCCTCTCTCCTCCTGCCATTCCTCCCCCCTCGCCTGTCCCCCTAGTGGGACTCTCCTTGGGGATCTCCCTGGCCTGCTCCGGCTCCTCTTGGTCCCAGAGCAAAGCAGTCAGCTTTCTTCTTGTCTAACCTCCATTTTGGCAGGGTCTGTGTGTGTGTGTGTGGGGGGGGGGGGGGGGCAGAGGCAGAGGAGGAAACATCAAATAGTGATTGGCTTAGTTAAAAGAGTTCGAGCCACACGTGGGGGAAAAAAAGATGACAGAGAGACGGTAACGGAGAGTGGAGGGCTAATTAGTTTGTTTTGCTCAGCACGTCCCAGGAGCTGTGCGATCAGTCCAGCCTCCAGCACCGTGTCTGTGCAGGAGATAGGTGAGGGGAAGGAGAGCCAGAGCTACTGTAAATGAAACCAAGTACTGCATGTGAACCTGAACCTTCAACTCCATAAATATATAGTAATGTATTTATTGATGCTTACATAAGCGGTTCATTCATTAATTACCTTTCCTACCTCAGCAGTAGAGTGATCTGCAGCTCTGCAGTAGAATGATTTCACTCTGTAGGATGGCCGGCCTCGCGGCAATGTAAAATGAACTGGAGGCAGTGTCTCAGGCGTTGATTAGAAAATGGCAACTGTTTATTGTCCAGTGGTAGCCGGCAAAACACGGCAGGATGGAGAAAACAAAACGCAAAGAAACAAAAACTCCAAACAATAATACTCAATAACTCCAAACAAGAATGCTCAATAACTCCAAACAATAATACTCAATAACTAACTCCAAGAACTAATTCAGCGGCAAACTCGTAAAGTGACTCTCCAAAATCGTGAGTCAAACTTCACCCTGCCGCTCTCCAATCTAACAATTTACCTGACGTCAAAAGGGGTTGGAAGTTGTTCCCCTCTCACTCATTCCTCTCAAGATCTGGTCTGCGCGGGTTTTTTATTACCCCGGCCTAAACCAATACACACATAGAAATAATCAATCATCATTAGCACTTCACATAGTCAACCTAAATATCACTCCATAGCTTCTCTAGAGCAATACCCATGGATTTACCCAAACAATAATTTAATATAATTTCTTTATACCCCAACTAATTACCAATGATCAGACACCATCACAACCCCTTTTATCACACCCACTTGGCATGTCCTGTCTGACGTTCCGTACCCACAGTTCAAAGGTCCCTGCCGACTTTCACTCAGGTGGTTCCCCCCGTCTTTTAGACAGCCGTCCACACGCCACCGTACAGCTCCGTACACCGCCTGCCACGCGATGACTGGAAAGCTCTTTAGTCACAGTATGTATGATGTGTGGGATGCCGTCCTGCTCGCGGAGAAATCCGCTAGTGGTGTTTCTGTGAGTTCTGTGTGAATAAACGGTGTGCTCGTACCCCGCACTGTCCAGTGTGTTTATTTGTACCTCGGAATGAATTACCGTTGTGGTAACGGGCAGCCGCACCGTTACACACTCACTGTGCAAAACAATGACATGCTCTGAGAACTACTGTACTATATTGGACATATTGAACGCAAAAATAAACAATACTCAAGTGCTACCTTGATAATTTGTTTAATTTCTGAGTGGTCAGATATGACTCACTGGGGTAGGTGTACGTACATTAGAGAGCGAAGTGTAAACAGGGACTTGGCCAGTTCACAGAAAGCTATGCCTTTTCTTTTTACGTTGATTGTACTAATCCTGCGGCTGATGGCATAATCAATGCATGTCTTCGCGTTATTGCAGAATCAATGCTTAAGTCAGACTTATCATTCTGTGCTCCAGCAGCAGGCAGAATGCGGTTTTAGCCGTGTGCGGTCTGTTTGTGCGTACCATGCCATGTTTTAGCAGTGTGCGGTCTGTTTGTGCGTACCATGCCATGTTTTAGCAGTGTGCGGTCTGTTTGTGCGTACCATGCCATGTTTTAGCAGTGTGCGGTCTGTTTGTGCGTACCATGCCATGTTTTAGCAGTGTGCGGTCTGTTTGTGCGTACCATGCCATGTTTTAGCAGTGTGCGGTCTGTTTGTGCGTACCATGCCATGTTTTTAGGCGCCTGTTGAAATTACGCCTTAAACAGCCCCACTGTGGTATTTCAGTCAGAGTCTGATTCATTGTCTGTCTTCTAAGTCCTCCGTAACCCTGGTCCGGTTTCTCTGATTGACTGGCAGGCAATCATGTAGCAATCATGTAGCAATGCTAAGTGCTGTGTGGGCATGCTGACTAAACTGCCGTCCCTCTCCATATGGTTGGCTTTTTCCCCATGTGCCGATAAAAAGGGCAGACAGTCCAGGCGAGCTATTTTCGTCCACTCCACCAATCAGCCTACACGGCTAATTTCCCCTTCCTCACCCTCTCAAAGAGCAGAGGTATCCTAGTACCCAGAATTACCCTCTGTGACAGGAAGAAAGAATAATAAGAAGAAGAGTATGATGACGATGAAGAAAAAAAAGAGGAGGAGGAAGATCAGGACTTTAAATTAGGCGTCCTTAAGTACTGTGTTCTTCAGACTTAATAAGTATAGTATACTTTTTATAATAGTGCGTGCTGTTTCAAGATGCACTTTGGGTTATATATTGGGTAATATAATACCATGTAGGTCTTTCAGTAGTACATCTTATTCCGTAATTTACATTTTTCCATTATTACACAGAATCACTTAATATAAAGTGGGACTGGGAGAAGCAGAAGAACAAAATGAAATAAAAAAGAACAAAACAAACCCTCACTCTCTGCTTTCCATTACATTGTTTTGTTTATGCATCCACAAGAAGGGTTTAAATCACATGTGAGAACACTACCTAAGGTACATCCAAGAGCTCTAATGCCTCGTCTGAGCAATTCTGGGGCTTCTTTCCTGTACGGCCCCATTTCCCTATATTTAGCAATTCAGTATGAGGAAGTGCTTCTCCTGAAATGGCCCATTTCCTTTATTGTCTGCTTGGCTTTGGTTCAAGAGGCCTGGATGTGCGGGGGTCAGTCCAGAGCAAAGGGAATGGAGTAGGCATAACCTCTGCTGTTAGTGCTGCCTGGCCGTGTGTTTGGGAAGCACACAACAGAGTTTCTTTATTCACTGCTAACTAGTTTGTACTCCGTTTGTGTTCCTGAGGACACAGTGGGCTAGAGAGAGAGAGAGAGAGAGAGAGAGAGAGAGAGAGAGAGAGAGGGAGGGAGAGAGAGAGAGAGAGAGAGAGAGAGAGAGAGAGGGAGAGAAGAGAAAAAGAATCTTCATGATAATGTGGAGAGATTAATGAGCTAGGGCATCAAAGAAGGCACCCTGCCCCAGTATGCACACACACACTCATATGCCCTCACCCGCATACACACACACACACACACACATATGCCGTCACACACATACACACACACACACACACACACACACACACACACACACACACACACACACTCATTTGCCCTCACACACACACACACACACACACACACACACACACACACACTCATATGCCCTCACACACATACACACACACACACACTCATATGCCCTCACACACATACACACACACACAACCACTCATATGCCCTCACACACACACACACACACACACATGCACACACACACACATATATACACACACACACACACACACACAACTACACACACTCTCATAGACACACATGTATAGACATGTACACCCATGGATAAACACACACATGCACGCTTATGCCCTCATAAGCCCATACACACACACACACACACACACACACACACACACACACACACACACACACACAGATATCCTTCTGTTCCATAACATTTTTCATTCTGGAATATTTTTCCCTGGATCCACGTGTTCTGCTCAGAAGTAAAAATAGGGATATGTTGAAAAGAATGCTTTGGAATGACAATACAAAGAATAGCCAAGCCTGAAAGTATAAAAAAGAAGTACATCGCCAAGAAAGGGTGTCTTCACAAAGTGGACAGAGGGATAGAGAGATAGACACACTGATTGAGGTTGCATGAGATGAAGGGAGAGTATTAGTGGAGGAATAGAGATGGAGGAGAAGGAGGCTGATTCTCCTCCGGCTCTCGTTCACAAAAGCAAGGGTGGCCACTGGGAGGATGGAAACGAGTCCGTTGGGAAATAAGTTCGCTGGGATTCTTGTGGCTGAGATTGAGTCTGGGGGAGGGGAGAGGAGGGTACCTCTTGATTATGAGTGTGTGTGTGTATGTATCTGTGTGTGTGTGTGTGTGTGCAGTGGCGTTTCTACATTAGGGGCAGGTGGGGCACTGCCCCACCAGATCCAGATGACGCTGTTGTGCAGAAAGCTCAATACATTCGTACTTCGCGGCAAAATATATATATATATATATTTTTTTAGGCAAAGTAGCGTGAATATGTGTGTGAATAAACTTGACTCACAAGCATTACAGTCTTGTTTTGAAGTAATTTGATTTTTGTGTTTTTCTGTCTGTGTGCTTGATCTGTGAAATGCTGCTCTCCGCTGTCCCTCCCTTTCCGGTGGGACAACGACCCACGCTGCCCCACCGTTACCATGGAAACACCAATGAGCGTGAACCACACAGGCCAAAGTTAACATTGAGCGTTGGGGCACTTTCAAATGTGCCCCACGAAATCTGCCTGGCAACTAGACTGGAATACTGCGAAAACCGCGTACCACACGTGTGCCACAAGCTTAATAAATTATGCAAGTTATTTGAGCTATGTGTCTGTCTAATCTTTTTTACTTTGTTGCAATCATTTTACTTTAATGCTGAAATATAGGCAACATCTTTGTGTTGCGCTGAAGCATGTGAAATGTATTTGAAATAGGATGTCTGCTCCCTGCTGGCACTCAACATGCAGCCCATAGCATATCTTACTGGTCTATATAGGCCTACTGCTTATAATAATGAGCTACCTCTATTTTTGACGTCATACAAAATTGCCCCACCCGGAAATTTCAGGCTAAAATCGCCACTGTGTGTGTGTGTGTGTGTCTGTGTGTGTGTGTGAGTGTGTGTGTGTGTGTGTGTGTCTGTCTCTGTGTGTATGTGTGTATCTGTCTGTGTGTATGTGTGTGTGTGTGTGAAAGGGAGAGAACAAGTGTACATCCAAAAAGAGGGAGAGAGGCTAGTGTTTTTACTTGTATGTTGGGTGTATGTGTAGAAGTATGTGAACGAGACAGTGCCAAAAAAATATTGAAGCCAGTAGAAAAAAAACAAACAAAAACTTGTTTACCAGTTAACCACTTGATGTAAGACGTCGATGTTTTGTCATCGTTTATTGTTCCACACTAAGACATCTCTTTTTTTATCGTTGTTTTTTGCTTTGCAAAGACATTGACCTTATGCTTTTGTTGTTGTTTGTGGCTCCACAGTGAGACATTGTTGTTGTTTGTTTGTTTGTTTGTTGTTGTTGTTGTTGTCAGGATGGACCAAGTTTGCTCGCTTGACCCGGGCGTTGACCACCAGCCGCAGCACTCTGCAGCAACTGCCCCCTGTGAACCAGACGGAGGTCAGCCACAAACACTCACGACTGGCCGAAGTGAGTATCCATCATGCATGTGCGTATTGACGTGACACACACACACACACACACACACACACACACACACACACACACACACACACACACACATACACTTAAATAAGCAAACAACCAGACCCAAATACACACAGTCAGACAGACAGACCACCACTGATACACACACACACACACACACACACACACACACACACACACACACACACACACACACACACACACACACACGTCTATCACCTCATTCTATCCATGGAAATGGCTTGTCTCATGGGCAGTGTGTCTCCTACACATCTCAGGGTAGTCATTAGGTCAGAGGGTCATCCTTACACGAATGGCTAGGAAGGATAAACATATATACATCTCTGCTGTTTAGTTCTATATATATATATAGCACTATATGTACCGTCCTTTAGGGATTTCAAGGAAAGAACTAAACAGCAGAGATGTATATATGTTTATCCTTCCTAGTCATTCTCTCTGTGAATATATATATATATATATATATATAGAGAGAGAGAGAGACACAGAGAGAGAGAGAGAAAATGTACATATTGACCTGATTGTATCTGATGTGGCATGCGCTTAAATGCATTTTTCTGGTTCAAACATGCTATACCTAGTGGCAGAGTGACAACCTAGTCTTCCATACTGCTTTTAGCTCTACTCCATGGGATGCACAGCTGAGCATAATGCACTCTCTGGCCCGCCGTCACTAAAGCTCACTCGCCACTTAGCACTGATGTATGTAGCACGTCAGAGAGAACGTCTTATAGGATCCTGCTGAGCCATCTTATTTCCCACGATGCTTTGCAACCCTGCACGTTCCCTTTTTAATAATGCATTCACTAAGTTAATGGGCTATCTTTTGAAGGGAACAAAAACCACAGGGACAATGCAAGCTGTCCAAGCAATGAGCTACATTCCTTGTCTGAAGAAAAATATGCTATTCTAAGATCTGCATCAAAGTGGTCTTGGGGGCCAGTTAACCTAGATTCGCTCCGAAAGTGACAGTGGCATTATTATTGTTTGTCCCTTGCAGATACAAATTCAAATTGTATGAGGTAAAGATAGGAAAACAGCATACACGACAACTGTTGTTTTGGCTTTAAGTTGCTTGGGGGGCGCTACTAATGGAGCTAATCTAGCTTCTCTTTTCTGTAACCAATCCTGTCTTTCTGTCCCTTTCTTTCTTTTTCACATTTTCTCTCTCACTTTGATCGTCTCTCATCTTCTCATTTTCTTTCCATCTGTTTTCCCTGTATCTCCTGTGTTCTTTTCTCCTTTTTGCCCATATTTCTCTCTTTCCTTTCACCCTTTCACTCTTCCTCTCCCTCTCTCTCACTCTCTCCTACACCCCCCCCCCCCCCCCCCCAACTCTCTAGGCTCTTCAACTGGGATCCGAGATCCTCCCCCAGTACAAGCAGGAGGCTCCCAAGACGCCCCCCCACATCATATTGCATTACTGCACCTTCAAGACCACGTGGGACTGGATCATCCTCATTCTCACCTTCTACACGGCCATCATGGTGCCCTACAACGTCTCCTTCAAGACCAAGCAGAACAACCTAGCCTGGCTGGTGGTAGACAGCGTGGTGGACGTCATCTTCCTGGTGGACATCGTGCTCAACTTCCACACCACGTTCGTGGGACCCGGCGGTGAGGTGATCTCGGACCCCAAGCTGATCCGCATGAACTACCTGAAGACCTGGTTCGTCATCGACCTGCTCTCCTGCTTGCCGTACGACATCATCAATGCCTTCGAGAATGTGGACGAGGTTAGCTGTGCTGCCGTTATGGTTTCCTCCTTCATCACAGAAAGGGGCAGGTGCCCCGGGTGTTTCTAGACTGTGTTGAGGTCTGGGCATCCTCCAGAGGTTTACATTTGGGTCTTAAGGGTGTCGATAATGAGTCTTATTTTTGGAAATGATTTGACCAACCACCCACTGTAGCTTGCTTGTGGACTGAGTTCTTCTTGGTTTAGGGTTTCTTGACTTGATAATTGACTAGTTCTTTGTAAAAAAAATGAATAGTAATGCTCTTTGTAGTCTCAGTTTGGTGTCTTGAATGACAACACTTATAGTTGTAGGCTCATAGTTTGGTCTTCGACTTCCCTGGATCCTTCTCCTTAGTGGCAAATGAAGCTAGAGTATGAATAAAGGGCTATCTAGCACTAGAGGTCTTTCCCCTTCACCACCATTTTTGAGCAGTGCCTGATTTATATTCAAGTGGGGTCCAACCACGGCAAAAGCACATGAACCAGCACGGCACAGTCGAGCAGCAGACTATCTATTGTGCTATTGTTCCAATCTGTACATTCCCTCTCCGGGGACCCTTAGGGAGCGGAGAGCCACACTTAGCTGTGAGCCTGGAACAACGTTTCCACAATACGTTTCCACACATATTGTATTGGCTTGATCGAATCGCGGCCCAAATGGGAGTCTCTGTGGGCTCTCGGCACAAACCCACACCCCTTAGAAACACTAGAGCTGAGAAACGGCGGCTAACACCCTGTGCGTGTGCGTTCTTTTCTCCTTCACGGATGACGGCCTTCTCACAGACACCGTCGTATTGACTCGAACTGTAAACGCATAGCTGTAATTAAAATCGATTCCGCCTCTCATTGAAGTGCAAGCGATGATTCATATTTGGATATCAAAGCTGTAATTACTCCTA
The DNA here is from genome assembly GCF_900700415.2 of Clupea harengus. Taxonomy (NCBI): domain Eukaryota; kingdom Metazoa; phylum Chordata; class Actinopteri; order Clupeiformes; family Clupeidae; genus Clupea; species Clupea harengus. Next base: position 11,641,376 of record NC_045166.1, read on the forward strand.
ATGCGGTACTTGATTTCGGGTTTTTTTATCAGCTGGAGAGTTTTAACTCCTCAATGGACTGTTAATGCTGCGATGTTCCTGCACTCTCCAAAACTCCTACAACTCTTAAGGCGCTTGTTAAGCCAATTTGTAACTCGTTGTAAGTTGTGTAGTAATTGCATTGTAGATACACTACGTGCTCTCTCCTATGCTTTCAATTTATCCCTTCCTTTTTCACTCTTTGCCGTCAAGACAAAGTAGAGTAAAACAATGCACAGAGAAGCTACTGCAATGCTCCTGAAATCTCTTAGTAATATTTAGACCTACTTAAAAGCATAATTCTCATTCTCTTAGTAAAAAAGATGTTGCAATGCTCCTGAAATCTCTTGGCCAGTTTTTAAAACATTTAGACCTACTTAAAAGCATAATTCTCATTCTCTTAGTAACAAAGATGTTGAAATGCTCCTGAAATCTCTTAGGCCAGTTTTTAAAACATGCAGGCCTACTTAAAAGCATAATTCTCAGGGTATCAACGGATTCTGTAAAGAGATAGTATACAGTGTACCTTCCCTATTTCTTGTGCGTTTCCTTGGATTGGGTTTGAGCCCTCGGCACACGGTGGGCAGTGATGATGGCACACGGTGGGCAGTGATGATGGCACACAGTGGGCAGTGATGATGGCTCAGATACAGTACAGAACAAACAATATCAAAGGATTTTGTGACGAGATCATTCGTAATGCCATGTCTGTTTTCTGGACCTGTGTTTTCATAATTGGCACAAACCAAACCTGGGACAGCAGCCCTTCTCAGCCCACTCTTGTATAGAAGAACAACTTTGTTTTTTGGAGAACACCTTCATTTATGCATGTTTTTGAGGTCTTTTGTCTTGTGAATTTGTCAGTGTTAGCACATTTGAAAAGGGCCACGAGGAGGCATGACGTGCAGCCCAGAGACAAGATCCCCCCCCCCCCCCTGTACTGCCTCAGGGCGTAGTCAGTGTAGCTTATGGGCATTTCCTGCTTCTCTTTGAAAAGAGCTACCAAATTTCACTTAATTGTGCAGAGGATGTTGTGTGAGTAATTGGACCACTGAATCGTATGGATACATCTGTGGATCCACACATATTTTAAAATTGTGATTGTTTTCCCCCCTAACCCCTTGTAAAGGTAGTGCAAAGTACCTTTCAGCTGCCATGAGTGCATTGATTAGAAAGCATTCAAAAGTTTGACATGACCTACTTTTTTATCAGCTTTTTTATCTCCAGTAAAAAGTTCTACTCTATTCATAGCCAAGTAAATATGCTTGATATATTTGTGTAATAAAAAGCAGTTGCTCCCAGCCACACTGTATGCCAGTTTGATTGTTTCCCTGGTAACGGGCATCACCTCCTAGTAGCATTCAGTGCATAAACCCCAGTGCATAACCCTCCACCCCCCCCCAGCCCTTTCCTCCCTTCCCATCCATCCACCGGCGGCAACTGAGTGCAATAAAGCCCCAAAAATTACAGCGAGCGGAGATCTCAATAAAGCGGCACTACGCCCATGACGTCGGAGTCTCTTGCGCCTCAGCCTAATCTATCCTGATGCTGTTAAAGCGCAATAGACTCTCACCTTATTGGACCAATAGACTCTCACCTTATTGGACCAATAGACTCTCACCTTATTGGAGCAGGCCTGATGCAGCCGTGGGTCTCCATCTAAGTGTCCTAAGCACCTCCCCTCCCTCTCCCTCGCTCTCCAGGTTTCTCCCTCTCTATCCATCCCCTTGAATATGCACAGACACACAGGTGCACAGACTCTTGAGCAGCGGTGTTTGTGTGTGAGTGTGTGTGTGTGTGTGTTTATGTGTGTGTGTGTGTGTGTGTGTGTGAGGGTGGGTGGGTGAGGAGCTTGTGCTGTGAGCCCTAAAGGTTTCTTTATGCCTGAAATACGACGTGGCGCATGTCAAAGACGCTTACCTTCTCCCGCTTACATCGAGGTCAGCCGCTGTTGGTCAGAAGCACTTATCATATTTTTTTTTTCCTTTTTCAAGCAAATGGGATATTTAAAATTTGATTGGGAATGAAGTAGGCTGCCTGTGTCCCCCCAGGAGCTGATACTGTACGTAAAACCCATTTAAACCCCACCTTTCCAGGCCTGGGCTGATGGAGCTGGAAAGTTGCGAATGAAAAAAAACAAGAAGACGGAGAGGAGGACTGTAAGAGGGAGAGGTAGAGGAGGAAGAGAGATAGATTACTGTGGGAGTCACATCATTGACACGGTAACTTTTTAGGGGCAAGTTAGAAGAAAAGGATGTAGTGAGTGAAAAGAATGGAGTGAGAGTAAATGTAAATGAAATGGAGAATGAAAGCAAAGGATAGAGTGAGAGGGAAAGACAGGGGAAATGATGACAAAAAAGCTATTACTATTCACCAGCAAAATCTGACAAAACATGGAGAAGTTAATACGTTCTAAGAAAGGAGAGAAAAGACACTCAGAAAAAGCGTCACAAAATATCTTGGTATATCATCAAGGATTATTGCCTTGTTGTGAGCCCAGCTCCTGCACTCTATGGTCTCTCTGGTCGTGTGTGTGTGTGTGTGTGTGTGAGAGTAAAAGCAGGAGATGAAGAGGGGTGGTGTGGGTTCACGGGATCAGGGGACACCTGCCGTCAGAATGTCACACTCCGCTTTGGCCGTTTCACCACCCCCGGGATTCACTTGCCTCCACGGCTGCCCAGCCAGGGGTGACCTTCATTGCATCTCCGTGGAGATGACAGGTGTTGGAGAACTGGCCCCTGTGTGTGTGTGTGTGTGTGTGTGTGTGTGTGTATGTGTGTTCTCTGCCAGGATTTCATTGACGAGGACTCTAAGGCTACGGGGATTTGAATATTTAAACAAAGAACACTGAATATGTTAGTACGCCAAAGAAGTATGCTGTCAGGTTGTGTATTTGTAGTGCCACATGTTGTGTTCAGTGTTTAGGTAAACAGGACTCTCAAATCTGCACTGTTGTCACGCATTTGATTAACGCATTTAATCACATTCTCTTAGTCACAAGTGTAATGTAGCCGCTCGTGGTGGCACACTGACAGTCAGTTGCGTTGTGGGAAAACGGGCACGGCTTCAGTCGATACATGATGCATGATTCAATAGCTTCCCCCTGCTCTTCCTCCTTTCAGCCCAGTTCTGAGGGGTTGGGGGGCCCGGACTTGTCACCGTGGTGCTCCAGGGCCCTGTCCAGGGCGGGCGCTGGGCGCTGGAACTCGGGGTGGATGGATGGACAGAGAGGGCTGGAGCGTGTTGGAACACCTCTGGTGTATTACTGCTGCAGCTGATCATTGGATAAGAGAGACACTCTCTAAGGGCCTGAGTGTAAATAATAGATGTGAGAGAGAGATGGATAGAGAGATAAAGGAGAGGCTGAGAGAGAGAGAGAGAGAAAATGTGGGAGAGGAGAGAGAGAGGGAGAGATAGTCTTAAAGGTGGAGAGATAGAAGAGACAGAGAAAAAGAGGGGGACAGAGGGACAAATTGAGTGAGCAAAGGCCGAGGAGACAGTGTTTGAAAGGCGAGGGCTTGTGAATGTAAGAGGCACAAAGACAGAGAGACTTGAGTGAGTTTTAGAGACTTGAGTAAGTTTTAGAAAGACTTGAGATTTTTTTATGTTATTCTACATTAAATGTAGGTCATTCCAAAGTGATATGAAATAGAGACTGAACTGAAAGGGCAGATGAGCACCCTGTTATTGCTGAGAGCAGTTTCAACATGGCTCCATCTTTTGTCACTAATTACGGCGGGAAACTGGAAAGGAAACATCAGACATGCTGCGGCTCTGGCTGTTCAGAACAGAGGATAAAAACACATCTCACTTTGAGCTTGAGCCAAAGCACTGTTAATACTGTGAATAAGAAACCTGTGCTTGTTTATGGTTCTGAACTTGATGCTGTTGCTGCAAGCTGTCTTTTGTCATTAATTACTGTCAGAAATTGTAGAATGAAAAACAACATATAACATTTTGGATTAATAAAAGAAATCATCTGTTCTTTATCTACAGCGTTTTATGCAGCCTTAATCCCCTTTTCATCTTAGAATGTCCTCTATATATATGTATAACTTACATTGGACAGGAGCAAAGAAATGAACAGATGAATGACTGGATGAATGGATGAATGGATGAATCCATTAACTAATTGCCTAGTTACCTGCTTAGATACTTCACATGTTATGGGGGACTCCTAGAACCTTTTATGTGTCACTGTTTCTGCTTGCAGCTGTCATTCAGTTGTGTATCCTGCACCAGGGTTTCTTCACGTGTCTCCTCAGGGTGTCTCACTCTGCCATTTCTGTCTCTCCCTGTAGGATCCCATCTCAGACTCCACCGGCGTCGGTCACATGCCAGCGACCACCCATTCAGCCAGGAATGCCACACGGGCAGAAGACTCAGTTCTCCCGGTAAAGACTCGATTTTTTTTCCTCCTTCAAAGACTTCTATCTCAAGTGAAATTTCACACAGAGAGAATTATGTACGCATTAGAAAGCATCTTGGCTGAAAGCAACTGATTGCTATAGTTATATACTTATGGTATAGCTATAGGTTTTTCGCATGATATTGAGGCGAACAAGAATAGGAAAATATAAATGCAAAGTAGAACTTTTGTTATCTGAAAGTAATCAGTGTCTCTCACACACACAAACTCTCTCTCACACACACACACAATAGATGAGCAAAAACCATTTATCTCGCTAATTCACTGAAGAAGGCCTCCTCATGTTTGTTGCATTTTTTATGAGATCTCATTGATGCGCCATATCTCCGTTTTCCCATAGTGAGCTCCTCATGAATCCCCCATTGTCTCCGGGCATGATGTAAACACACGACACGCACACTAACGCAGCAGCCAATCGCAAGGCTTCCTCTGCGTTGTCTCCATAGCCTGTCACTTTGCTTAGCTTAGCTCTGTAGCTCCGGCTGCTATATGTGGAATGCAGTGTAAGCACAGATGCAAATGAGAACCATAAATGATACATTAACGGAGGGGGGGTGAGGTGAGAGAGAGGGGGGGGGGGGGCTATGCCATCAAACTAACCCTGCATTGCTGAGCATTTCTCACAGACACCCACTCAGTGTGTCTCTCTCTTTCTCCAGCACTGACAATATAGCAGCATTAGTGTGACAGGCCTGCTCTAGACTTTTGTGCCCAAGGGTAAGATCACAGTGACTCGGAGCGAGCGCCAATGCTTCTATTTTTAACTTTTCCTCGGCTGGCGGTCTGTCTCAACTCAGTTCGGTCCACGTCTGGATGGGAACGGGGGGCGGTGTGTACAAAATTGCACCTTTCAGGAAACATGAAATGCGCTTGTTAAAATTAGCCTTTTGATCGCGTGACGGCTGGAACAAGTGGCTATGGCTTGTGCGTGGCGAGATGCTAATTAAAACTTGGGGCGCTTGTTGCCGAGGCGATTACAGATTTGCTGCTGCTTTCACTTGGCATAAACAATGCGAAAATAAGCCTCTGTTACTTTCCCTGACAATTATAATTGTAATTGTCCTCTATCCTTCCCTAATTAGCATTTTTATTTGACCAGTTCTGCTTCACAGTACTTTTTTCAAGTACTCGCTGCTCATTGCCAAGTTGTGAACAATCTTTAGGTTTCTTTTCTTGATGTTGATGCCTTTGTGGACTAAAATGGATGTTTTCCTCTAAGCGTAAGCGCCACCCCTTGCTCGTATCCCACTAGCAAGTAATCATCAGCCCTTTTCCGATGTACAATGGATTTTTCCACATCTCCTTGCACTCAGGGAAGAAATATCCGCTTCTAACACCATCCCCCAGTAGGAATGAGGCCCTCATATTCTGGCTTCTGGGCCAGCTGTCAAGTGGAGAAGAGCCAGTAAGGATACATTAGCTCAGAGTGGACCCTCCTCAGTTTTCCCCCTTGACATAAAAGGTGTCACATCAAAGAGCTATAGGCTTGGGATGCAGGCAGGACTGCTGCTAGACATCTATCAAACTGGAATTATTCATGCATAGATGGGCATGGAAGATCTCAGCTCATCTCAGCTCACCTCCCAGCTCTCCAGAGCAGACTCTGAGCCATCCACCTACCCTTTCAAGTGGAACCTATGGATATGGATGCTGAAGTGCATTCACTTCACCTCTCTGGACAAGTTCAGTTCAACCCGTCGTGTCCCACGTCGATTTCACTCATAAGCCTAACTATTGAATTTCAGCTTCAGCATGTATATTTATTATATACAGACTATGAGCCACAATTTAATTGACTCATTGCCATGCTTGTTGCCAGTTGCCCGTCAGTGACATTAGAGCCCCCAACCTACATTATATATATACATTATATATTTACTTCACCATTCTGGACAGGTTCAGTTTAACTAACTGATGTCCTTCAGTGTTTGAGATTTTCCACATTATGTAGCATGTAGTTGTCCAAGTCACATTTAATATTCACATCTTATATTGTAATGTCAAACTCACTGACCTGTAATGATTGGTTCTGGGTTTTGGTTCTGGTCTTTTGCACAAGTCTTTGGTCACTGTCAGCACGGTTTTTGTATATTTTTGCTGTGGGATGAATGAACATAAACATGTCACTCTGTTCTATTCACTGATGTCACTGTTCTATTCTCAGTTATATTCTATGCTCTACTCTGTTGTCTCTGTATTCTACTGTGGTTCTATTCTCTGAGTTTTTCTTCTTGTTTTTTCTTCTCATTTGTTAAATGGTCTCCGTTTCTCCCTCCTCACAGGGTCTCAGCAGTCTCTTCAGCTCCCTAAAGGTGGTGCGTCTGCTGCGTTTGGGTCGCGTGGCCCGTAAGCTGGACCACTACCTGGAGTACGGTGCCGCCGTGCTGGTCCTGCTGGTGTGCGTGTTTGGCCTAGTGGCCCACTGGCTGGCCTGCATCTGGTACAGTATTGGCGACTACGAGGTCATCGATGAGGCCACCAACACCATCAAGACCGACAGCTGGCTCTACCAGTTGGCTACCAGCATCGGCACGCCGTACCGCTACAATGCCAGCGGCTCAGGCCAGTGGGAGGGTGGCCCTAGCAAGGACACGTTGTACATCTCCTCGCTCTACTTCACCATGACCAGCCTCACGACCATCGGCTTTGGGAACATAGCACCCACTACAGACGGGGAGAAGATCTTCTCGGTGGCCATGATGATGGTGGGCTGTAAGTAACCACTGACCTCTCCAGAGTCATTCTCTCCTGTTTAGCAGAGTGAGCTAATGCTAACACTAACAGAGCAAGGAGCTAATGCTAACACTGAGAGCAAGGAGCTAATGTTAACACTAATAGGGCAAACGTTAATAATAACAGAGCTGGGAGCTAATGTTAGGGTGACCAGATTTGAGTTTGTGAAAAAGAGGACACTTCGTCGCGGACCCCGCCCCCTCCCCCTCGATGGAGTTTTTGGACATATTTTTCACATGCAGATGACCCCGTCCCCTCCCCGCAACGAAGTTTTGACATCTTTTTTACATGCAGATGTCATGTACTATTGTAAACGATGCAACTAGTGGAGGCGGCAAGGTGCTCAGTGTTGCCAGATTGGAAATGGCGTATTGTAATGTAACAGCGAGGTTACGCACAGGGGCGAATCTAGTTTCCCACTTTTGGGGGGGGCTAAGCCCCTAGATAAAACCTATTCTTTTTTCTGTGACCCAGTAAAACTAGGGGGGTCTGGGGGGGTGCTTAAATAGTGTCCTCTAGTGGGTTTTAGGAAGAGAAATTAACCAATTTAGATTTAAAATATGGCACAACAATAAACATATTGAAGACATCTGCTGAGATAGGTGCTAATTATACTGTAGCATGGTAGGGATTTGCAGCTCAAGTGAGTAGGTAAACGTTGTAGGCTAGAGTTCACCAGCTAGTTATAGCTGGCGGAGCTACTGAGTAGGGTAGCATACCCACAGGATCAATGAACCGGCATGATAAAAGAGAGCCACGACATCTATAATTAACTCGTGATTTAACCATTTCGTTTCTTTTACTATTTAAAACTTCATGTGCTATACCTTTATATCCAGCAGCTGATTATGGCAGCTTTCACCAGCTTGGGTCGGACAGTCGCTCCAAGTCTGTTTACTAGACGTTATCGCCGTCTGTCTGCACGCTCGTGAGGCTCACTCACGACCAAACAGAGCCGTGCACTTGCCATCACAGTCTCAAACAGGCGGGATTCCTGTGCTACTCGAGTCTATTTTATTTCTAACTCTAAAAATTAAACAAAATAAGTTCACTAAATAGGTTGTTAGGTGTTAATTTGACGATCTCAAAATACAAATAAAAAAATATATATATTTTTGCAGGGGGCTAAGGAAACTTTTGGGGGGGGGCTCCAGCTCCAGCTCTATCTAGGGATAGATACGCCACTGGTTACGCACCATGCCATTCTTAAAATTTCTGTCCAGGTGTCTCACATCCTCAATCACGTCACCAACCAAATGCAAGCCACCACGTAATTGACGCTACATTCATCACAGTATCAAAGGCACAAAATGATCGCATTTGGAGGATAATTTTCCTATCTGGCAACACTGGGAAGGTGGTCGACCAATGACAGTTCTCTCTACAGTTAGAGCTCGCGCAAGAAGGTGGAACGTAAGGGAGATACCGTTTCCAAAACTTGTAAGGAGGTAATAACTAGTTTGTGAAAGACAGAAACACAAATATCCGACGAGGCAAAATCCCGGACGTTTTTGGAATCCCTGCCGGACGCATTTTTTAGGTCTCGAAAAGAGGACATGTCCGGGTAAAAGAGGACGTCTGGTCACCCTAGCTAATGTTAACACTGACAGAGCAAGGAGCTAATGTTTACAATAATAGAGCAAGGAGCTTGAAGAAGCAAAGGCAGTAGCATCCAAAACACACATACAACACAAAATCAATACGCGAGTATAACATTTACATACCATCCAGACTGTACTCTTCACTACACTTACACTCTATTCCTCACTAGTGTATGGTGTACGCTTTCCTTCTGCTACAGAGCCACTGACCAAAGCTCAGTTTGTGTTGCTTCTGTCTGATACTGAATGGTTGGTCTCCTCTCTCTGACTCATTTGATCTGTTTTGCTAAAGTATGTGGATATTGTTTCACCCTGTCAGGCGTTGAGTGCAACCAGTATCCGATGCAGTTTACTGTAACACTCCACCACGGATCATTGTCTCATCACCGCTGGCTCAAGGGCTTTAATATAAAAACTCTGATGCATACTCTAATTTAATAACTCAGTAATTGCTACAGTCTGCGCCTCGGGGCAGATGCTACTTTGTTGGGTGCTGGGTAGATGCTACTGAGACACGGTGCCCTCGGTCGAGACAAAGTCTTGTGAGTTTCAATGTGAAGACGCATTCAGCTGTGACCCTCAATATCACTATTAATATTCAGTCACAATGTCCTATAGCAGAACAATGGATATTCATTAGCTTCAGCAGATGCATTTCTCTGCTGTGCTGGCCTTTGTGTGCATATGTGAGTGTGTGTGTGTCTTTATGTGAATACGTGTGCATTTGTATGTGCATGCCTTATATGCTGTGCAGGGTGTGTGCGTATGTACGTATGAGGGTGTTTTCATACCCCCCACCCCCCCAAGAGAAAGATTGGTATGTGTGTGTGTGTGTGGGGGGGGGGGGGCTATACACCTGTGAAAGGGCTTCCAGAGTAGATTCTGTGATGTATGCTGGAAGCTCTGTGTATTCAATTCTAAGAACTGACTAGGGATGTTGCAAGCTATTGCTTTATTTACTATCTACCTGAAGAGGTATATCTATGCCAAAAAAAACAACAACAGCAAGAAAGACAATTCTTGGTGAGATCTGAAAACTTTTTCTGTACGTAGCGGATGTGTTCCAAAACAAACTACAAACAAACCTCAAACAATCCTGTACAGCAGCTAGTTCGATAAGTCTTACAGTAGCATTGTTGCGCTAGACTTTAGCGGCTAGAGGATAAGAAACGGAGATGATATCAACAGTGTCAGCAGAGGGTTGCTTTGAGGTGGGATTTGTTTGATTTTTTTTGTTCAGTCCGTGTTAAGTGGGATAGTGATAGGATTAGATTAGAGCAATAAAGGGAGATAATTGTTCCAAGCCTGGATTATCGCCATGGTCGTTTAATGCTGTGATAGGGTTGTTTCACTCTGATACTCTTTTGATGATCTTCTGCCGCTTTTGTAATTTTCTTAATCTCCTTCTCTCTCTCCTTCTCTCTCTCTCTCTCTCTACTTTTTCTCTTCTCTACTAGTCCTTCAGTCTTTTATTTTCCTCGGTTCCTGTGTTTATACCTGATTTTAATGCAAAGAGATAAAAAGGAAATGTGTGTGGGAGCATGCATGATTGTGTGTGTGTGTGAGTGTGTGTGAGTGTGTGTGTGTGTGTGTGTGTGTGTGTGTGTGTGTGTGTGTGTGCATGCACATCATGCCAGCCTAGTTAGGTGTTTGAAAGAGAAAAACTGTACATATTGTTTGTCAATGTGAACGAATATGACAGTGAGTGCTGGAATAAGAAAGAGAGAGAAAGAGAGCCTGCCCTGCATGTGTGTGTGTGTGTGTGTGTGTGTGTGTGTGTGTGTGTGTGTGTGTGTGTGTGTGTGTGTGTGTGTGTGTGTGTGTACAATCCTTTGAACACCCTGGGCACCAGCTCAGCCAGACCTGTCCCGTGTCATTAATTATATGCCTTTACATAATACTCTACCCCACCCACACACTCTCATCTCTCTCACACACACACACACACACACACGCACACCTACTCCTGTGTACAAACACACACACACACACATCGACTGCACTGCCTAGGCACTTGGCTCTGGTCAAGCTATACACTACACTTCAGTGGGCCAGAGTTATAGTCTAATCAGAGCTCAGGGAAAGCATGGTGCTGAGTAAGATCTGATGGTCAGAGCCACAGGGCCTTACAGATGTTTGTGCACGTGTGTGTGTATCCGAAGGGTGTGCCACTCACGGACGGATAGGCTGTGTGAGCCTCTGACTGACTTTGTCTCTTACCTTGTACCGTCTTCACCATCCACTCTGTCCACTAGCTTAAGGCTCTGGTTACCTGACCCTTGAGGTAGTAGATCTTTTTGGAGGCTAAACAAGCGATCAGTATCATGTCTTGTATAGTGTGTTTCATAGAGAAAGGTTATTCAAAGTACTTTACCAAAAACCTTTACAAATGCATAACACATATTAAATATAAATGAAATATAAAAGGCGGCTATTTACAAGTAGAAATAAATGCAATGGAAATATTAATGAGATAGAGTGGTTTATTGGAATGGAAAATTACAGTTTTGATTTAATAATTACTAATGTGGCAAAATAATGTTGCGAATTTCATAAAATGAGCAAGATTGTTGGCGCAAACATGGGTGGGTCAGTGCAAATGCTGGGCTGTGTCCAGGCCAGTGGCATGGTCAGGTCCGATCACTCTGGGCTCTGTCCAGGCCAGTGGCATGGTCAGGTCCAATCTCTCTGGGCTATAGCCCTGTATATGTTAAGCTTAGCGCCGAGTATTTATTTCCTCCCTGAAAACTGAGGTGTTTATATCAAAACAACAGACAGACTGTGCAACATAGTGGAACTTGACTTGCAGTGTCTAAAGGGGGGGAGCAATTAGGTGCTGCACAGTGCACACAGCTGGAAGATGCACACACCCAGATGAAAAGCTCCCGTTTTAAAAACTCAATCTAGCCTTGAAAACTGATTGAGCGTGGGTATTACACAATGTATCAAATTATGTTGATGCCAAAAAACTTTTACTGATGTGACGAAAAAGCAACCCAAGCTATATAGCCCTTACACCAATAATTAGCCCACAGTGAACTGAAGGCCAAGTCTGTTGGGCTATAGGCAACATCGGGATAAAAAAGAAAACAAAATGAGTTTCTCTTTTGTCACGCATGTAAGCTTAATCTTAAATTAATATACCTCCCCAACCTACCAAGCCAATCTCCCTTCAAAAAAGAAAATAGAAAAGGCAACCCCAGGGAAACTTGACTTAACCCCTGAACTTTTCATAAGTTCATAAGCATACGAACATCTATCTCCTCTGCTGTAAACTGCTCCATTCGCGAATGGAAATTTATTGTTCGTTCTATCGTGGAACAACTACTGAGCTCTGTGTGAATATTAATAAGGTATGGTGGAATCATTGTGATTAGCTGATAAAGAATGACTTAATTGCCACATCCACTAATTACTCAAATAATTTATGCTCCATTGCGCCCTGCTTTGTGTCAATGCCATTAGCAACTATAGGTATCCCCACCTATTCTCACTGTGTGTTTGCTGATGCGTGAAGCCCATTTGCAGTGCTCATTGCCCTATGAAATTAGGGTCCTTAGTCTACTGTGCTTCCCAAGATGTCTCCCTTAATGCTAGACACTTATGTCTGGAGCGGATCTAGGTAGGGGTGATATTTTGGTACAGGAGGTTGTGGAATTATTTATCTTGGTAGCTGAGCGAGTCTGTTTTTAGAAAATAGGACAAAAGCTGAACCGCTGCGCTGTTAGTTGAAATCTAAAATGTAACTGTTATGTCTCAGCTCGGGTGAGCTTCCCCCATGACAAGAAAAAACGCTGAAAAGTGAATTCAGAGCGATTATGTGTGGGGAAAAAAAGAAGACAAATAAATGCGTGTAATAATAAATAATAAACAGATAAAAGTGTAAACAGCTGTGTGGGGTCCCATGCTTATTTTTCTCATTAAAGCAGCATCGTGGAATTAACAACACCCCAGTGAAGAATCCTCAAAACACAAGTTAGAAGTTTTTTTTTTTTTTGTATTTATTGTTTGTTTATTTATTATTTATTTTGGTACGTTTTTTATATAGTTCTTGGAAAGGCTGTATATGTGGGCTGCACAAGCATCTGCTAGTTTTTCAGCGCATATGGTAGACACAGTTTTTATATAATTTCCTGCTCTGCGTAATGACTAAAAGATGGCTGAGCCAGAGCCTACTGTATGACACACTACTCTCTCATGGGTCTTGTGTCCAGACAGTTGGAAATCCTCTGCTCTTTCTTTGCCCGCACTTGGTCCCGTAACTCACCCCTGGGACTCTCTCTCTGTGGTTAGGCAGTGGACTTTTAATTTTAACCTCAGCTACACATGGAGCCTGGTGACCATTGCCGACTCCACAGATGTCAGTTTAATGAAAGAAAGAAAGAAAAAACACAGCATTACACAGGACAAGATGTTAAAATCACCGTGCTAGTGTTAAGGGAGTTCACAAAAGGCCTTTTTGGGAGCTCTAATCAGAGATCAAACCTTAAAAGGCATGACACAGTCTGAAAAGGTAGATGTCCACACACTTCATTTGAGCGCTTGTAATTTTCAGTGTCTCAACCCTCTCAAAATATTGCATGGAATCATCATACTGTGATACAGTAAGTATGTGCATTACCTTCTCATCTGGTATTGCTTTGTTTCCTGGATCTTATACAGTCCAGTCTGGACCGCGGTGGCTGGAGTGTGGGAGTGCCCAATCCTCCCTTTTGGCATCGTGTTTTTTCATATTGTCCGGTCTCTGCTTTTGGCATCTTCTTCTTTTTTTCATATTGTCTAACCTCTATTGCCATCATTCTCTTCCCTCATATTGTCACTGAAAAAGAAGTGGTAGTACTTCTCTCCATCCCAACCCCCCCCCCCCCCCCAACACCACCCACCCCCCACCCCCACTGGTGTGTCCCGCTGAATTACGCCATGCTGACCCCCCTGCCCGCCACCCGACTGAGCCAGCGCTAGTGCCAGAATGCTCCTGCACCTTTTAATGCTCTGCCGACGGGCTGCCAGTCCGCATCAGCTGTGCTGTCATCCATACGCTGGTTGTGCCGGTCCCTGGGGCTCTGGTCTCCGCACACCACACCACCGGCCCACCGCTGCGCATTAAATCCCACGTGACCTAATTGGCCTCCTGCATCAATCCTGATTAACTCTAATTGGACATCGCCTTGGTGACTGGTGTGCGCTTAAGCTGCTGGCATTCCATGATACATACCGTACGAAATGTATAGAGCTGACATTGCAGTCCTCAGAAATGCTTTAATCTGTGTTGGATGTGGAAGAGAAAGCATTTAGACCATGGAAGAGAGCTTCATAAGGGGTTTTGTCTGAGCATTCGTGTGCTGGTCACATGGCCAAATAGCATCCACAACAAAAAGCATTATTGGATACCTCAGTAATGTAGGAGGTACGAGTAAAGAAGTTTCTTTTTATCTCTCTAGAATATGCTGTACTGTAGGAGTGGGTAGATAGGTGTATACTGTACTGAACATCGTTAGAAATTTGTGTGAAACCTGCGCTTTCTTTACTGTGATTTGTATAGTTTATTATTGTGTAACTGCTATGTACTGCATTACTGTAAATCACGAATGCATTATGCAAAATTGTCCATGAATGAAACAGTATCTTACTGTAGAACAGATGTCCTGCGTGGCATTGTGTATCCCAGAATAGCGTTGAGGAAAATGACATCCTTTTACTCTAAAAAGCCTGCTCTAAGGGGTTCAGGGCAGGCCTTTATAAAGTGCTTTTTAATATTTTATTTTATATCCATTTTAATGGCACTATATAAACGAATGCAGTTGAGTTGAATAGAAATTGAAAAGCAGGAAAAGAGCAAAAATGACAATTGGCTAATTAAGCTAATAAATCAGGTCAAAAGTTAGAACTTTATCATAACTGTGCTTTTACCCATGACCCATGTGCAAAGGTGTTAGCAGCATAGCACTTAACATGTGACAATATAAACTGAGGCACAGTGGATATTAAGCTGTATGTCTGATTATGGTGCAGTGCAATTGTTTTTTAACACCACATATATCTCTTACATAGCTTACATATCTAGGCACAGTACATGAAGAGATACAGCAGGTCAGGTTCTAGTGTGTTTACAGATGTAGGACATGTTGGATTTACATCCCAAAGAAACTCTAGTGCTCACATCAGTTTTCATCAATGAACTTAGCAGTCTATTTTTTTTCTCACAATGCAATAGTTGCGTACAGACTTCACCATCACGCATCTCTTAGGAATCAAAACAGTAAACTTACTTTCAACTTACTGTAGATAATGTAAAACATTTTTTTTTACTGCAGGCATCCTTTTGCTGTGAATCCTATGCCAATAAAATGCAAATGCAAAACAGAACTAGTATTTTACTGGCCAACAGCTGCCAGTAACTTCCTGTAGTTTTTATAGGAAACGTTTCACAGTGTAGGTATAATAATATATGTGCCTTTAAGCATTCGTTTGTACTAAGTTATTAAGCATTAAGCATTTTTATTCCAAAGAAAAGAGTGGATTATCATCCTCGTCCTCCATTCAGATCCATTTGCTGGTGCACCGGAGAGCCCAGGCGGGCACTTTTGTCGGCTCATTAATTTGGTGCCGAGTGGTGGTGATGCATCTTGTGGCTGCCTGGCCATTGATCTCACGGCCCGGCCCCACCCGTCTCTCTAATTACCGGGGATGCTCCTGCTCACCAGATGGGCTTGTTAAGACTGCCCTCTGTTTGGAATATTTTTTAAATGTGTTTGCCTCTTCCTTCCGCCAGGAGCCTTTAAAGATGTGAGTGAATATGAAATAGGTAGGGGTAAAAAACTAAAAACCAAAGCTGTGTTCTTTATGCAGTGGCCTTCAATGCCTTCGCCGCCACTGCTGTTTATGTTGTCATGTCAAAGTGTGCAAAGCATGGCAGAGAAAAACACAAAGAGATAGACTGCCATGCGAAAGCTCACTGTAAGCCTAGCAGAAACATTTACTTGACTTGACAATCGGAGAACAAAAATGAAGCTTGTCGTAGAGCTTCTGGACGGCAACCATATTGAGTTTCACCTGCCTCATTTTGATATCTGTCTAAGTCCCTCTCACGAGTGGCACCTGATTGTGGTTTCTGGGCCTGTTAGCTGTGTGCTTCGCTGTTTCTCTGGAACTGGAGAGCCAAGCTGGAGAGGTGCTGTGTACATTACGCAATTTACCCGCATGCACCTCCTCCTACGTGGGAGTAGCAACCTCCCCATCTAAGGATTTAAGGCCTCGGCTGAGTGTCAGTTCCACCAGTTATGATGTAACCTGGTCCTTTCTACAGTTTGCAACTGTAGTGACAGGTTATTGAAATCCAAATGTTACTGCAAACTTATATAACTTATATATAATAGCCAAAGGGGAGATGGCAATTGGGAAGGCACGGTGTGTGTGTGCGTGTGCGTGTGTGTGTGCGTTTTTAGATTAGAGGCACATTTCTTAGGATGCTGTCTGACAGACTTTGGAAGCCAAATTTCAGGATTATTTGGGATAATCGAAGACTCTCTTTTATGTGTGTGAGTAAAGTGTGGGCAGGGGAAATGCTGACATGAAAAAGGGAGCGTTGTGGCCACATGTGTAAGAAGAAGGCGGGCATAGAGAGAGAAAGAGAGAGAGCAAGAGAGAGAGAGAGAGAGAGTTATTTTTGGTCAGGTATACTGAGCTGGCTTGTTCTCTTGCGGGACGACAAAGGGAAGACAGCAGGGATGTTTGCTGCCTACAGAGCGACTGTGAAAGCAGATGTTGGTTTGGAGGTGTTGCGTTTCTCCCCCCAAAACATCTCTTTACCATCAATTCATAGTGTAGGACCTTAAATGCACCAGATGAGTCAGAAATCTCTGGGAAGGTTTCAACCAATCAGCAGCCATTGCCTACCTATCTGAAGCACAGGTGGATGTGGTGATTAATCACATCTGAAAGCTGGGGATGCAACAGCGTATTGATCAGTATTGTGTTCTGGCGTCGAGAGGAACTTGTGTTTTTAAAAAGCACAGGGTAAGGGGTTTTATTGTTTTTCGCAGAGCTGTGAGAGGCGCGCAGTGAGTCTGCCGGTCTGCTGTAATCCTGCTGGTTCTCGGAGCACGGCCCCAAATCCCCCTCCAAGCGTGAGAACTCCGACTACTAGAGCTCACAGGTGTTGTAGTGGACACGCTGAAGCTTAGAGTTACAGCACTCTACACAATGCGCTATTACACACAACCACACACTGAACACACACACTGTTTGTGTCACGGTAGTCTGGTGGAGCAGCAAGGAGTTGCCTCCATACTGGGAACTCTCTCATTATGTGGTGCTGGTTAGTGTCATGGCGTTCTCGTTTCTAATACGACAAAACTGTTAAAAAAACCTGGGACTTTTGTAGCTTTTTTAGTCTTTAGTGAAATTGTCTTACTATGTCTTATTCAGAGAGATGTGATGAAAGATAAGCGCAAAAAAGCACAAAAACTTAAATCACACCATGGTTGTTGTCTCTGATTTTTCCGCCAAGCAAACCAAGCTCACAGGCAAACCCTTCAGCTTGAGACAGAAGCCTCTTTGCCACTCCGGGCGAGTCTGGAGGACAAAGACAAACTTAGACAGAGAGAGAGAGAGAGGGAGGAAGAGAGAAAGCGCAGAAAAGCAAACGAGTGCAAAAACAAAGCCACAAGCAGAGCGGGAGTGAGTGAGTGAGTGAGTGAGGTGGCGAGGGACAGAAACTGCCTCGTGTCCGGGGGCCATGCTGTAATTAACTGACTCCGAGCCGTCGGGCCAGAGAGCTCCGTCGCCAGTGGCGAAGTGAGAGGGGGGCAGAAGGGACAGCTCCCCCGGGTCCACGGTCACAAAGGGGTCCACTTTGGGCCCGTTCTGCCTGGCTGAACCAAATGTTGTTGTTTAGTAGAATATTTAGAAATGAAGTTTGTTTGTGTGTCTTGATAAAAAGTCAGACTTTGACCATGGCTGGCTGGACTATGGCTGGCTGGACCATGGCTGTGTCGCCTGTAGTTGATTCCACTCGCTTAGTACCAGCCTTAATAGGGCCCCCGCCGCCCCCAGCCCAGTGTAGTCAGGTGTTGCCTAACAGGTTCACTTCACTTCACATGTCCCAGCCATACTCAGCAAAAAAGGGTCCTCTCATTTAACATCTTGGTAAAAAGTAAAAATATGGGAATGTTGCCAATAATTTTCTGCCCCCCTCTGGTATAAGCCTCTTGCCCCATTGGGCAGTTGTAGCGCTGACCCTGAAACAAAGGCTGTATGAGGGCCGACTACAGGTCCTCGCCCCCTCTGCAAGGAGCCATCAGCTCCGCCCCGGTCCGTGTCTCCATGATGGGATGGAGAAATCGGCTACTGTTGCTGTCATGTGAGCATTGCCGTGGCGCTCACGCGTAGCAACCTAACTGACTCATCTGGGTCACCTCCTCTGCCATCATGGAGCGCAGGACAATGCGACAAGATGCAGTCTAAAGTGGGATGGTAGTGCTGCAACTGTGTGTGTGTTTGTGTGTGTGTGTGTGTGTGTGTGTGTGTGTGTGTGTGTGTGTGTGTGTGTGTGTGTATAGGGGGTGTTTGGTTAGCGTTATGCATAAGCATATGTGTTTCTGCTTGTTTTTGTGTGTATGTGTGTATTTGTTTGTATTTTGCTTTGTGTTTTATTTATCACTACAGTACTGTGTCAGCAACTTCTATATTAGCATGGCGGTATAGTCCCTTTAAAAGTCAAGTGTAGTTTCACAAGAGAGGACTTTAAAGGACTCTACTCTTCTTGGAGCCCCTGAGGACGAGACAAACATGCCCCTCCAAACCATCCCAGGCCTCTCACACTTACTGAGAAACCTGGGGAAAAAACGGTGTTGAAGTCATCGTTCCAGTTAAACTAACAGGACATTTATGGTTACAGAGAACATTTTTGGCTCGGCTTCTCCGTTCTCCATCTGCCATCACGAGGCCACTTAGCCAGAATTATCTATATTGATTACAGTCCTGCATACAGCCTGATCCAGCTCATTCACAGTGCAGTACTCAGCTTCAGCGGGTTCACAGCTTCCTCAGCTCCACAGCACACACACCATACGGAAACCTCTGGGACAGTTAACAGTACTGTGCCCTAAGACCTACATTTCTATACATTCTCTACACTAGTGACAAAAGTCTTGCCTATCCTTGCGCTAAATTATTTGAACGATACTGTCTTGTTTACACTTTTTTTAAGCAATTAACTATCACAATTCAGTGTCTCTAAGGCATAGGAAATGACGTTCCTTTTTAATTTGACTTGGCCCGAGGTGTAATTCTCTTAAGTAATTTGTCAATGAAGGGACTTGAGACGATGTAGAAGTTGAAAGCACATCATTTTGCACATTTGCCAACCCTAACATCAAGCACGCCTTCTAACAACAATTACTAATGCTAGTGATACAATGTCCTGAATAATTAATCAAGTATTACATAATACATGAGGCTACTTAAAATAAAGCACAGCTGAAATATTTATTGCCACTCTCAACTAACATTTTGCTGACCATAAAGCTGCCTCCATTAATGTGCAGAATGTTGAGATGTACTTGTATGTGATCTCAATGTGGACATCACATGTGTAATTAACTAACAGCTTTCAGAGAGTATCAAACTAAAATTAAAGGATTTTTTTTCAAGCTAGAAAACTTATTTCCGTTAAGCAGAAGATGGCTCAGCTCTGCAAACTAGTCCAAACTTCAGATGTCAGATTTGCACTTGTCATTCTGATTGAGGCCCATAGAGTTGTTCCCTTTCTTCTGCTTGAACTGAACTGTACCATTGTGGCTTTGCCTCATCTTGTGTTTTGCTTCGTGACGAACAGATGACATCATCTGAGAACAAGTGCAAATGCCATGACCAGGACTCTGTGAAGGATTGGCTACGCATCTATCCGAAACCTATTACGGATTCAGGTTGTGTTAGTACTCAACGCTTGTTTGCCCTGCTGTTTTTATTAAGTGTTTGTTACCATGTTATAACATAGTTATAACACAAACTCATGCTGCCATCACTGACAGCCTCATTTGATATCTGAATCAGATGGACAAGAACATGTCATGTTTCCTCAGAAGTCCCTCCTCCCATATAATCAGACCTACGGAGCAATAATGTTTGCCTATCAACTCCTGTTTGACATATGACACTGGTTCTTAATTAAATACGTTCATGCTCGGCCGAGAACGAAGAGCCTGTGCAAAATTGTAATTAATCAGAGCCGGCTCTTAAATGTTCTGCTTGTTAGTGGCAGGCCATGTCGCTATACCATAACAACGAAGCAGGCGGGGTGGAGAGGATGAGGAGGAGGAGCAGAAGGATATGACAGCCTGCTTCACAAACATGTCCATTTTTAGCACAGCTACCCAGCAGTTAAGGTGTTGTTTTTTTTCTGGCAGCGAAATATTGCCATGTTTATTAATCTGACTTTAAAAAAAAAAAAAAAAAAAAAAAGCAATTTGTCGATATACATTTATATGATGTATATGTGATGGGCTGAAATGTACTGAGAACAATCAGGAGATGTGCCTGTCGGCAGCATGTGTGTGCTTTTCTGAGGAGGGTGTAAATCACTGGATGGTGCTGAGTGGGTGTGTTTTCATAAGGGCCGGCATTCATCAGAGAGGAGAGATGAGAGAGAGAGTGTGTGAGAGAGAGATAGAGAGGGAAAAGTGTGTGAGTCTGTATGTGTGTGTGTGTGTGTGTGTGTGAGAGAGAGAGAGAGAGAGAGAGAGAGAGAGAGGGAATGAGTGTCATAGGGAAAAGTGTCTGGGTGTGTGTGTGTATGTGTATGTGGCGAGATTGAGTGAGTAAGTGACAGAGAGGATTGCTGTGTTGCAGAGAGCTTTTGATACCGTCTATTAGCGTGAATTTGTTGATCCTGCTCTGGCGTGTGTCTTGTTATCAAACGCGGCGTGCTGTACGAAGGCATGCCTATTTACTCTGACTTACTGCGTGAGACTAGTGGCTACAAAGGTGCCAATTAGAGTTCTGCATCACCGAACGCCATGCTTACCCATCCCACCAGGGACTGCGGCGGGGTTTTTCGATGTCATTTAGAATGTTAATTCAGCATCGCTGCCTCTGCCTTTGACGCCAGTTTGGGGTCTGGTCTGCATCCATGAGATATAGCCTGCAGGGACAGGTCCTACCCATGTGTGGAATCAGATAGTATCGACGTTTTTCTGGTGTCTGTTGGTTGCTCTTTTTGAAGACTAAGTCAGTACTGGAGGCCCAACAAGTGAATCCACAGGGAGGGAGGGAATTA
This sequence comes from Clupea harengus, assembly GCF_900700415.2. NCBI lineage: Eukaryota > Metazoa > Chordata > Actinopteri > Clupeiformes > Clupeidae > Clupea > Clupea harengus. Next base: position 11,662,434 of record NC_045166.1, read on the forward strand.
GTCAAGATTCTCTAGCTCCTGTGAAATTTGTGGAAAGCAGTGAGCCTAGCCGTAAAAAGTCTTTTTTTTAGCAACACACTAAAAATGTATCATTGTAAGCAATGTAGAGAAACCTTTAAGGAGAGCTACTTCTCTTAATCTTAAAAGAAGAGACCTGGTCCAAAGGTGCGTCCTAAGATCATCACAGATGATGGTCAACTAAACACAAGTGAACTCCGGGTTAGCGTGGCCCTTTGGGGAAAGTTTGGTTAAGAGGGAGGAAGGCTTCAAACCTTCATATGTTTAGTTTTTTTCTTCTGATAAATCAGTGGTGGGAGAGTTCTAACGCTTTGGCTAAAAATTCATTTGGCCTATTCAGATCCACTGAGAAGGGAATGGGATGCCAAATTGTACTAGTGTTCAAAGTCCAGTAGTTAGAGTCGGTTAAAGTCCAGTAGTTAGAGTCTGTTAAATTCCAGTTTCTGACTTCAGTGAGTGAGGGCTCCTCACACTGAAACTGGCTTGTCTCCAAGTTATCATTTATTGACACTACAGCATGGTTGTCTGTGTTTATGTCTGTGTACGTGTATGTGTGTGTGAAAGCGGAAAAAAGGAGAGTGTTTTTTTTTTTTTGAAAAACATAGAGATAGAGAGGGGTTAGACAGAGAGAAAGAGAAGAGACAGTGAAAGAGACAGAGAGAGAAGGAGCATCTGCATTGGATCTGAATCTCTGAATAGATGAGAGTGTTTTGGATCGGCTGTGTTTTTAATAGAACCTCTGACAAGTAGTCCGGCTGATCTCAGACGAAGGCGTTTGAATATCTTCATTCACTTGAAAGTAATTTTTTTAAACTCTTTCATGCCAATGCCTTCACTCTCACCCTCCCTGCATCTCTTTATTGTTTGCTATGACTCTGCGCTTGCATCTATATCTATCACGTGTGTAGCGTGATGTGCCCCTCTGTCTCCTTATGATTTTTTAATATTTTCTTTTCTCTTTGTTAGTGTGTGTGTGTGTGTGTGTGTTTGTTTTGTTTTGGTTAGTGTGCGGGCGGGGAAGCAGCTGCAGTGATTTTCTATTCCTCTGCCCAGTCTGTTAGAGCGTCGAGCATCTCCGCTGCGTGTGTGTGTGTTTGTGTGTGTGTGTGTGTGTGTGTGTGTGTGTGTGTGTGTGTGTGTGTGTGTGTGTGCGTGTGCGTGTGTGTGTGTGTTTGTGTGGTTATTTTTAATTTGTTTCCATAGATCTCTTAGGTGTGAAGATGACAGGGTCAAAACAGAAAAAAAAAGACCACCAGCACCAAAAGCAGAAGGATCAAGCGTTCCTTTATTTAGATGTCTGCATCTGCCATCTCTTGTACTTCTAGCATCGCTGTAATCAGACATAATCACGCAAATAAATGCATACATTTTAGATTTAGTGCAAAAAACCACAGTCATCTTGATTTTTCTTTCAGGTCTATGTTTATAACTCTTTGTTTATTGGATCCTCTTCTTACAGTATGTTGGGGCACAGTTAAAGTAGGCTTTACACACACACACACACACACACACACACACACACACACACACACACACACACACACACACACACACACACACACACACACACACACTGTGTTTCATTAGGAAACTAAAAGAGCCCAGAAATGCTCAGGCTCTCTGCTACTCCATATCACTTGGCTTTCCCACTGCAACAGATGTGACGTACCACACTTCCATCTCTTATCTTTTCCACTCTCAGTTCTGTCCAATCCAAACTAGTTTGACTGTCTGTTTTTTTCTCTGTTATTCAGAGATGGTGTCTCTCTGATCTCTAGGTTAAGTGTCTCGGCCAATTTCGACCCATCAGTCTTCTTAATGTGGAAGGAACGGTCTTCTTTAGTGTGGTAGGAGGTTGCAACCCCAAGACTTTCTAGATGTTTGGAACATAGAAGCATGATTTGGCATCAAATTCAGGCAGCAGGAACAAAAGGTAGAGACCTCTGTGTGGTATTTTTGGATCTGTGGCATAGTCTGTTGTGGAAGGCATTCGGTTACTTTCAGGTCAAGTGTAAGTGTTAAGTGTTAGTCAAAGCATATTGATGATATTCAGTTGTGCTTCAACACAAGTAACTACACCACATCCTAGCAGCATTTGGAGATTGGTATCAGGGATGGATGCACCATTTCTCCGTTGACTTTCACCATGGCAATTGAGGTAATTATAAGGGCATCTAAATGGGTTGTTGGTGGTTAGGGACTGCAGGATGGCACAGCGGTAAAGTAAAGCCAGGGCAATGGATGAACTGGCATAATGTTGAGAAGAGGAAAATCAGCTGGAGAGAATTGTGTGCCATGGATGATAACCACATTACATTCATTGTTAGAGCCACTTATGATGTCCTGCCAACTCCACAGAACCTCAATGGGTGGGTGAAGACTAAAGCTGTAAGTTGAGTATAGATGTTGGCTCATTAAAACATATTCTGTCAAACTAGCTCGATCCAGGGTCCCTACACTTTGAGGCATATTTGGGTTTTAAAATAACTGGGATGTTTGTTTGAGAATGAGGGGGTTACCCTCTTAAAGTTCAGTTTTAAGTTTAGGTTACCCTGCCACACCTTACCCTGGATAGCCTGTGGCATGGCCATAGTGTAATGAGATTGATGTTTAGATAATTAGGCAGATGTATCATTCAGACACTTAGATATGCATATGAAATCTTGCTGAGGTGTATTTGTTACTGTCCCTGGTATTGACATGTGTTCTAACTCATCGTGAGTATGGAGGGGGGTGGGTCTGGGATACCAGACACCACTGTTTTGGAGAACAAAACACTGGCGAAGGAAGGTACCCACTTGACATCCCCAGTCAAATGTTCATAAAGGCATCTTTGTTGTTGTTGTTGTATTGTTAATTAAGTATTATTAAGTATCGGTATGATGGTTGTAGTCTTGTTATAAAACTTAGGCTCAGTTGTTGGGTATGAGTACTTGCATGTGACAGTGAGAGGTCTGGCCGCTGTGAGAATTCCCCAACCAATAGCACAAGGAATTTAACATCTTGTCCTGTGTATAACAAAAAGAAGTGTGTATTTTTTAGTGTGTGTAGCCAGCATCTCATTTAATGTGTGTACCATGTCATGAAAGACGGAGATGATGTGGTCCTGAGGACCATAGAGGTGGATGGGAGAGAGAATCGTGGGAATGCCAACGACTTATTCAGGTCAGCTGGATGTTTCACCATTACTGAGTGGGATTCCCAGCATGCATTGCTGCACTATCCCAGCAGCCTGTCTAATGAAGGGGGAAACCACCCACAGGAAGTACAAATCGCTGAATCGACACTTTCTTTGGCAAGAGAGCTTGCCCAAACTCTCATCATCTGGAGGTCTGGTATCCAGTGAGCCTACGCCTTCTCTTGTGTTTAAATTATGATGCAACGTTGGGCCAGAAGATTTTAATCTGTAAAAAAGAACACAGCTCTGAATAAAATCCAAATATCTGGCTCATTTACTTGATATATGACTACTGACTAAAGAATCATCCCATGACATTTAAAAAATGCATACATACACTGTTTGTACGCTGTATGCCTCTCACATATATTTTAGGAATTACTGAAGACCCTTTCCGGTGGATTCTGTGCTTCTTGGCTTTTGTGCTAACCGTGCAGACTTTGTGCTAACCGTGCAGAGAAATGGTGTTCCCGTTTGAATGGCCATTTCAATTCAAGTTTTGTGGCATATTGAAACAGACTCTGAAACTAGAAACAGACAAAAAATGTCTCACAACAATTATGTCAGGGTCCTAAAACTAGCTTTTTGACTCACCAGCCAAAGTGGCTGGTAAATGAAAAAATTCGCCCGACCAAGCAAATAATTGCTCAATTTGCCTTGGTTAATCACACATTTTTTCTTAACACTAAAGCTTGTAATAATGGATATTGGATAGGCTAAATGTAAAATCACTTAATTAATGTAGAATCAACCCAAAAGGAGTATATTTAAATGCAAATACTATAGTTTAATATCATCTTTTTTAACTTTGAACACAGATTCTCTCCTGTGAACTATACAGCCATTAAAACTGTACAGCATAAGATGTAGACGCAGAGAAGAAGAGAGAAGGACTTTTTGAGGCGGGGGGGGGGGATACTGGAGGGAGCGACTAGTTAGGACATAGTGTGCAGCCTGTTGGGTAAGTTGCAAGTTGAAGTGCTCAATAAACTTGCAAGCTTGTGAATTCAACTAAGCTCTGTGTCAGGTATACGTTGGATGCCCCCAGATATTTAAACCATTTCATATGCACTAACAGAAACAATACGAAACCCAGACTTTTTTAACGCGTTAAATATTTAAAATGAATCACAAAAAATGAATACGTTCATTTTGACAGCACTATTATTTAGTGGTCCCTGAAGAGGTTGTTAACCTCTGCCCTACTCTATTAAGTAGGCTTAACCCTTCCTCTAATATTGATCGATGACCATTTAAATCAGTTTGCTTTGAGGTTCAGCCATATGTTCCATCGTAACAGGGAGCTTATACAGTATGGATTTTTCCTTTTCTTGGTATGGATCTGGGTGCTTCTTTGACATGGTATCTCTCGCTGTGTCTCATCTCCCTCTTGTTATTGTAGCTGGGTGGCTCCAGTGTGAGATTGAGCTGAAGTTTTCTTAAGGTTTGGTGAAGGATGCTGCTCAATGCGTTGTGACACTTCTCAGCACAGCCTGCCTGGAGAATGTGTGTGTGAGTCAGTCTCGTAAATATTTAATAGCACCTCCGCTACAGACCGCGGAGATACTACACGTGTCTTTGTGTGTGTGTGTGTGTGTGAGTGTGTGTGTGTGTATGTGTGTGTGTGTGTGTGTGTGGGAGTGTATGGGGCTTGTCTTTGTTGTGAACGTGCCATAATTTCTTTCAGTATTCCCCCTCCTATCATATTAATTTAGCTCATTTTATTTGTGCATTCTCACGACACCTTGATTGGCACGTGGTTGATGAAACACACAGCCCATGGTGTATTTGAGGTGTTAGGAGAGCCAATGCTCTCATGCACTGATTTTGAGTGCTCCAGGACTTTTAAGTGCTCCAGTGCATGAAGTGATTAGCAAGTGTAACTTTTTCTTTGTTACGTTATAAGAAAGTGCATTTAGCAACTGCTTGTTTATTTGCTTACTAATGCCTTTGAATAACACACGCATATATATATATATATATATATATATATATATATATATATATATATATAAATATACATAAATATACAAATAGTTAGCCATTTTCTGTACTGTTAATATGGCCAGTATTGGCTGGAGACTCCAGATTGATTCCATAATGGCTGTGGTGGAGAGTTGGGTCTTTCCTTTATTTTCCCTGCCATCACCACCGACCGCTCATTGATTTGTGTTGCCCGTAACTCCATGAGATGTTTGATCCCTTAATGGTTTAAGCACCGCCCGCCGCACACATTACACGGCCCATTACCGCGAGGCACAGGTGGAAGAAACGCGCTCCCTCTGGCCTCGTCTCCTCGTTGTCTCCCCGGTGCTCTTTGAGGGCCCTCTCACAGAAAGGTTCCACAGAGCATCCTCATGTCACATCACGTCCTACTAATATGTGCCTGACATGACTTGACGCAGCTGGCGTGTGTCATCTGTCGTCTGCATGCAGTGACTTCACGTTTTGAGAGGTTTTACCGAGATGCGCTCGACCTCAGACGCGTGTCGTTCACCCTCAATGTGTAGAGCGCGTTGGCAGCGGAGTCGTCCATCTAACCAAGCGCGTCTCCAGCCCACATCACTCCCTCCTAATCCATCAGCACGCTTTCAGGAGGCATCTGTCACACGTTTTGTTATTCCCATTATTGCCTCATAAAAGTCCACTGGATTGGCTATTACTGGGATCTTAATGAGAAAATGTGCGCTTCACTAGAGGAGAAGAGACACTTACGATGAGAAGAGAAGAGGCGATGCCAGGCAGGAGGAACGACAGGCGGGGCAGGCACGTGTATGCCCCCGACTCCTCCCGAAAATCAGCCAGTGGGTTGTGTTTTGAGACTTAGCGCTAAAGGCACTCAAGTTTTGAACACAGCGGGATTGGTTATGGTGGCGCTAAAGAGACTATAAGGGTTGGCCTAATCAGACAGTAATTAGCTCTGAGGGTGGTGTCAGACGCAGCCCATAAATATAGCTGCACATTCCCGTTATAGGCCTCAGACGTGGTGCTGATGACAGCATGCAGCGGTGCCCAGGAGAACTTTGGGTGATTCATACCTAATATCCTGTTCCTAGTCGTTATATATTTATCATATATATCATATATAGTTATCATACATATTATTTATAAATTATCATGTGATTAGCGTTTGTATGTATGTATGTATGTAAAAAAAACACAGAAAAAACCCTGGCTAGAAAACGTTGTGAAGGGTTCTATTGCATGGGGACTGGTTAGACAGTAACGTAAACATAGTTAGGTTAAAATAGAACTGTCATGCCCACTTCCATTTCAGTGGTGTGGACTGTCGAAATGTGAGGGGCAACAGGCCATTAAGATCAAACAGCATAATTGGCTGTTACCACCACACCACTGCTTTCAAATTAGAGCCCGTTGTCTGTAATAGCAGTGGATGAAACCGTTCAGTCCCCTCTCCCATGGCTGCTTGCCTCTCTCCCCCCTCCTCAAATTGTCTAATGCATTGGTTGTTGGGCAGAGGAGAGATTGGAGTGTGGGAGCAGCAATTGCTGTGGAGCCTGTCAGGAACTGTGGTAGATAGAAGGCAGCCTGCTCACCTGGGGACATTCACTGAGGAGGCTGAGGAGGTGTGTGTGTGTGTGTGTGGGGGGGGGGGGTTGGGGTGGTAATTTAACTGGTTAGTCATGCGTTGAGTGTGAGTGTGAGTGTGTGTTTGAGTGTGCTCAAAAGCAGGGGAACATTCTAGAAATGTGTTGAAATACTGTTGCAGTGTGCATCCTTAAGATAATGTTATTCAGTGGTAGCAGTAGTCTCTAGTAATGGTCTGCCGTAGTTTTTGTGTGTTTGTGTGTGTGTATGTACAATATGTATGTGTGTGTACAGTATGTTTGTGTGTAGGTGTGTTTGTGTGTGTGTACAGTATGTTTGTGTGTGTATGTGCAGTATGTTTGTGTGTGTGTGTGTGTGTATGTACAGTATGTTTGTGTGTGTGTGTTTATGTACAATATGTTTGTGTATGTGTGTGTACAGTATGTGTGTGTGTGTGTGTGTGTGTGTGTATGTACAGTATGTTTGTGTGTGTGTTTGTATGTGTGTGTGTATGTATGTGTGTGTTTGTGTGTGTGTGTGTGTGTGTGTGTGTGTGTGTGTGTGTGTGTGTGTGTGTACAGTATGTTTGTGTGCATTCATACATTAGAGTGTGATGTTTGCTCGCGCCTCTGAGTCACGCCCTCCTCCGCCTCCTCCTCCTCCTCCTCCTCCTCCTCCTCCTCCCTCTGGATGCACACCAGGTTCTCTCAGTGTTTGGTTGACCTTTACCACCAGCCGCACCGACCGTAAAAAAACACCGGTGTCAATTAACACAGAGCACCCGGCAATCCACCAGTAATTGCCAGGCTTATCGCATGGATATGCACTGTTTTCTGAGGAGATTATCTCAACTTGCTTAATTTGCACTTCTCAGATTGCCTGTCTGTGACCCAGCGTACAGTTAGTGTATGTGTGTGTATGAGTATTAAAATATGTTTGTGTGTGTGTGTGTGTGTGTGTGTGTGTGTGTGTGTGTGTGTGTGTGTGTGGTTCTTTGGTGCCACTCTGACATGGCAATGCAGTGCTTATATATTGTGAGTTTTTGGCTGTGATTTCATTTTATTTAACCAATTCACACATCAGTCAAGTAATGATTTTTATGACAAGATTGATACATTTAGTTTTTTTCCTCCATGTTGTTTCCTATTTGTGGGTATAAATACTCCTGTCGAGCTAGTAAACCCAATTAGGAAGACTCTAATGCTTTTGAAATGTTACTTTTTCTGTCAGTACTTTAAAAGAATGATTTCTACATTTATACAGCACCTGTTATTGCCGCAGAACCAATTCTGACACCTTCTGGATGAAGGTATGTCAGTCAAACATGGCCAGGGCCTTTATCTCAGATGATTGCAGTCTGGGCTCCAGCCAGAGGGCCTATTCTGGTACCTGACTCCTGTAAATAGGCTCAGTGCTCTGTAGGTCTGGGCTTTGGCTACAGATGCCTCTTGATGTTATTCTCCTCTCAGCCATCACAAAATAACATTGGTTCAAGAGACTATTTTGGGCCAGGTTCCCATGGAAACACTGTGGTGTGTTGGGATAGGATGTGTGGGGAGAGAGACAGAGAGAGAGAGAGAAAGAGAGAGAGAGGAGCACTGCCATTTGTCTTAGAGCCTACTGCCTGGAGGTATGCTGAAGATGATCTCTCTAAGATGCTGCTCGCTTTCAAAGATGCCTTTTGTTTTTCTGCTCCTGTGGAAGAGAAATACTTCATAACACAGTGCACTAACCCGCTTAAAAGGCTAAGAGATCTGAATAATTCTGTGCATACACCACATTAGTCATCATGCTGAGAGAGAGAGAGAGAGAGAGAGAGAGAGAGAGAGAGAGAGAGAGGCCTTGTATTTTCTTTTAATGAATTAAACATCAGGCCTCTCAGTGTTTGACAAATGTAGTATTTTGGTCTTTTTTCATCTCTTCTTTTTGTTTTGTCTGCTGTCACTCTACACACTGGACTGTCTGTCTTTCTGCTCTATTACCCCCCCCCCCCCCCCACACACACACACACCCCCTCACTTATCTATTTCTCTCTTTCTCTCTCTCTCTCTCTCCCTCCTTCTCTCTCTTTGTCTTTTAGCCCTTCTCTACGCCACCATCTTCGGTAACGTGACCACCATCTTCCAGCAGATGTACACCAACACCAACCGCTACCACGAGATGCTGAACAATGTGCGTGATTTCCTCAAGCTCTACCAGGTGCCCAAGGGCCTGAGCGAGAGGGTCATGGACTACATCGTCTCCACCTGGGCCATGTCCAAGGGCATCGACACGGAGAGGGTGCGTTGGGCTCACACTACTGTAAACTTTAGTGTCGTAGAGACAGCCTTACATTACGATACGCTGTGCGTAAAACATGCCATGGCATTAGGAATGTTATAAACTATTACTATGACTGAAAAGCCAAGAGATATGAAAGGATTTTTTAAATGTGCTACCCTACAACCAACACTAAACTAGTATACTGGACGCATGTTAATATGGCGGGGCAACCACAGGATATTTGTTTCCTAAATATGGGGGGTAAAAACATGCTTTTATAGTGTATAAATACTGTATATTTACATTTATATATATCTCACAGTGTATAAATATATTTACTGTCAAAGAGAGGATGCATATCTTGTAATCTTAGTCTTTGCAGAGTCATACATATATTACATTACACAAATATTACAACGTCAGGGATAGTTTGCCTTTAGAGTGGGTAGAGTTAGGCTTTAACACGGTTAAACATAGAACAGCACGTGGTGCTTTTGTCAAGTTCTTGGAAGGTTTCATTCGGATGGCCAGTCCTGTTTGCAGCAGATTTAGGTACAGTACGTTTCCAAAAGGTGTCCCCTGACATGCACTCTTATTAAAAAGTGCCAATGTCCGGTTGTGTCTGGCCCCTGTGAGTCTAGATGAGCCTTATAGCATCTGAGACGTGACGTTTAGGTTAGCATTTGTGTTGGTCCGTTCCATCATGCTCATCTGTTTGTTGAGAACTTCGACATCCTACATTGGGGTAGATAGCTATACCGTAGAGTTTTGGGACCTCCAATATGCTAAAGGTACTCTAGTCTAGATGCAGGCTATTCAGTGACATGTAAAGGAGCTCGGTCTAGATGCAGGCCGTTCAGTGTGATGAATCTGAAATGTAATTCCCAGTAGCTTAATTTGGACCAGTCACGGTTATTAATTAACACAGTATCCAAGAGTTAATGCAGTTTAATGAATGGCGTTCGTCTGTCTTAAGTGGCTCTGATTCAACCGGCGACTATTTCCCATGAGTGTTTTATGTGGCATGTGTCAGACAGTGAGTGAGTGAGTGATATCATCATTTGTTCTCTCTCCAAAGCTCTGTCCTGCTGGCCACCGTAGTTGTAGTCCTCAGTTAGGATGGGGGGGTTGGACCTGCATGAGATGGGACAGCTTCTCTCTGATCAGAAGCTGCTTGGGTTAGGTCAACTGCTCTAAAGGGTGGGGGTGAGGTGGGGGAAAACGTTCAAGCCCTCCTGTGGATCATTTTAGAGGGAAAGAGAGAGGGAGAGGGGGAGGGCAGGTGGGAAGCGGTAGAGAGAGAGAAAAACAGAGAGAGAGGAAGGGAATGAAAAATGGAGAGAGTGATACGGAGATGTGTGGAAGAGACTGAAAGTGAAGAGAGTTGAGTGGGAGAGATGAAGAGAAACATGAACAAAGATGAAGGGAGTAGACTGTAAAAGATGAGGATGGGGGTCATTGATAGGTGGTGCTAGAGTGTTTATGTGCGTATGTGTGTGTGTGTGTGTGTGGGGGGGGGGGGGGGCTCCTTTGTATGCCACCTCTACCATGCTCTACTGGCTTCACTGGGAGAGAATGAGGGGGGAGAAAGACATGGGGGGAAAGAAAGAATAGGAGAGATAGAGAGAAGAAGAGAGAGAGAGAAAAATCAGAAGGGGGCATAAGAGAGTTAGAGAGAGAGCGAGAGAAACACATTTCAGGGGAGGGGGTAAGAGATATTGACACACATACCCAGGGAGACAAAGAGAGAGAGGGGGGGGGGATACAGCGAGCAAGAGAGATAAATAGATTGATAAAGCACAATGGTGAAAAAGAAAGATGGAGATGGAGAGAGCCACAATGGACGAGAGCGGGGAGGGATGGGGCAGACGGGGGATTAACCTACCTCGGTGGAATTTCAAAAGACCTGTTCTCAGGTTCTCCAAGATTGCTAGGCATGTCAGTCAAACTAGCAATGAACCCTTAACTTTCTCCGTAACACAGTAAGATGGAACCCACATCATAACATTTTGTCAAAATATGCTTCAGTCAGTAGAAGTGTTGTTGGATGGTAGTGATTATAATGTCCTCAAAGCCAAAAGCCCACTCTCCTGTTTCTGACCAAATTTGCTGTCATTTAGAGTGACATGGTGGAATTAAGAGAAGAAGTTAAACCCTTAAAGGTCATTTAAAGTGACATGGTGGAATTAAGAGAAGTAGTTTAATTGTCATCCATTAGCCACTTGCAATTAGCCATTAGCAAGTGTTCAATTCCAGGACTTCTGGAAGATTCCTCAGACTAGAATAGGACACACACACACACACACACACACACACACACACACACACACACACAGACACACACACACACACACACAGAGACACACACACACACACACACACACACACACACACACACACACACACACACACACACACACACACACACACACACACACAGAGACACACACACACACACACACACACACAGACACACACACACACACATACATTCATAAACACCCACCCATGCACCATTTCCCAATCACGTGAGCTCCATCTCTTGATCCGTCTTCCCGTTTCCCCACGGCTCTGAGATGGGTTTCAGGAGTGTCTTAATGACATTCCTGCAGGGTGGAGTGTGCGAGGGCAGAACTAATGCCAGCTCCACGGAGTCCCCTCAGCAGAAGCGGCGCTCTCGCTAATAGCGCCATTAGCATGTGAATGCGGCTAGCGCATCGCAGTGCTTTAGCCAGCCACATAATAAATTCCTGCTAACGTCACAACCCCTTCACCCTTACGTGGTGGGTACTTTAATGGTTCACCATCACCAGCCATTTCCCAAGAAATGGGGTGGGATGGTGGAGGGAGTACAATTAGACACTATGAAATTGGTAATTGTTCTCGCATCAGTTTCTCTGAAATTGTCAGATAATTGTGAATCTCCATGAAAGCTTCCCAGTTTGACTCCCAAAGTTTTGGTAAGGTGTGTGTTACCCTCTGCACGTTAATGTTGTCATTAGGAAGCAAAGAAAGAAAACCTGTCTTACTTACAGCATTAAGGGAAGAGGTGTATAGAGCCATCAGTATCTGTGTCTGTTCAACCAACAAAAGTATGTGTGTCTGTATTCAGATGAAAGACTGGAAGTGGGTGTGGTTTATACTGGAGACGAGACATACTTTTCTTTTTTTAATGGAGGGAATTAACACACACAGCTAAAAACAACAAAAGTCTAAGCTTCATTGTGATGTATAGATTGTGGGGATTTGAAAGAATGAGAAGAAACATTTTACTTAAGTCCTCCATCAAAATGCCACCATGTCATAACAGATGCCGTTGACTATTATTTTCATTGCAGTTTATTCTCAATGATAAACCAAAATCATGTTTTCTTTATTAGTAATTATCATGGCAGCTCTTGTGACTGACATGTTTGATATGTGAACTGTCAGATATTTGAGATGTTAGATGCTAGCTCAGCATGTGGCTTAGGCTGTTATGACATTAAGAGACCTGCCACGACAACTAATGAAAGGGTATGACATCCGCCCTTGACATATTTATGACATATTTATGTTCATGTTATGACAGACAGTTCATATGAAGTATTATTCCTGCAGTCCAAGCTTTGTGTGCTTTGCTCGTACAGCAGGTTGTCAGATGTCTTTGAGAAAGAGGCTCATTCAAAGACTGTCTACAGAGCCTTCCGTTCTGCATTTCCTGAAATCATCCTTGAACAACTACCATACCAAAAAACAATCATTAAATGATGGAGAGATCACTTTGAACCCTTTCTCTCCACGGTCACGGTGGTTGGTCAGTGCTGCTGTTTCATTCTGTGACAGCCAGGGCTTCCAGGGTCTTGTACAGTCTGATCCGTAAGGTTAGACAGCTGCCTCCTGCTGTTCTCTTACTTTGGCCGGGAGTCCATTGTCTTACACACTCTGCTTAAGGGCACAGTCCACGGTGCTAATCTAAAGTACTATCTGTCAAGTTCAGGTAACAGCTTCTCGCGGCCCTCTGTCAAAAGAACGGTGACGTTGGTACACAGTCCTGGATCAAATGGCAAAGAAACATAGTGGCTCAGACTGGCCCAATCAACACGTTACTTCAGGAGCACAAAAAAGGAGGGAAATTATTTCAATTGGCTGTTGATCTTAAATATCAACAACCTTCCACCATGATTGCGGAATACTATTAAAGGCCAGTCGAATTTCCATCCTATGCAGTTGATACTCATAAATCATTTGATGCAGAATGCTTCAGTCAGATCCTGCAAGCCATCACCAGAGCTTCGGACCATTACTGCTCCGCCAGGCTAAGGGGCTGATTCGACTAATTATCTAAAAAAAGGAACTGATTCAGCATTTCAATGTGCCCGAGTACGAGTACGCAAATTCGTGGAAGCCAGGTGCTTTCTGAAGAGAGAGAAAGGGAGAGAGAGATTGAGAGAGAGAGAGAGAGAGAGAGAGAGAGAGAGAGACGGAGAACATAATGGTCTCTGTGGGCCCTGATGAATAATGCTCAGAATATGCCGCATATGAATGAATCTTACCAGAGCCACAGCTCAAGGGCGTAAAACAAGACAAAAACAGGGAAAGAAAGTCATATCACGTGACCTGTTTTTCATAGCATAGGCATAAGAGGTGTGTCTGGACTGCTCCAAAATGATATTACAGCACACTGTACTATTTCCATTTGAGCATTTGTAGTACATTGACTTGACTAGATTTAGCCTTATATTATCCAGCTTAACATGCAGTACATGAACTACGGATACTGAATGTATTGCTTTTGCAGTCCATCCGTTTTATGTGATTAAAACAAAGAGTTGTTTGTAATCCCTCAGTGTTCTCTGAAAGAGCCATGGCTTCACTTTGCATTGGCCTTGAGCAATCAGCTGGTCATATATGGCAAATGGATTGTTTTCATATCTTATTTGTGGTTTTCTAAGCGAATAAAAGACGCAAACGCAAACTCTCTGCTGCAGTATTAGCATTTTCATATTGTTTTCTAATGGAAGAAAGGAGCACGCACACTCACTCACAATTTATTTCGCCACAAGAAAAAAAAAGAAAAAATGAAATATTCATGCACACTGGTAAATTGACATTTGCAAATACCAGCAGAGTCAGAACGGCCTCTTATTCCATTTATTTTCTCCGCATGGTGTAGTAATAAGAAGGCATCAAAGAATGCCTCCCTCCTGTGTGTGTGTGTGTGTGTGTGTGTGTGTGTGTGTGTGTGTGTCCTGAAGTCAACCTCTCCACAGTGGTCATGTTTATTTAATTTAGCGTGGCACTAACGTGGTACTCATTTTTTTACTCGTTGTAAAAAAATACACAGGAGGTCCGACCACACTGACGCACACAGTGGTAAGGGATGCATGCCGAATGACACATTCTTATACTGTAGTTCCAGCCTTAGAGGACATGATGTCAGCTGTGCCACAGTCACTGTCCTCTATTTAGGGGAAGGATACTGCGGTCCAGGGGGAGGAGGAAGAGATGAGACATTATATAGTTAACAGTTATATTTTAGGAATGTGGGTATTTTGTTCAAAGCTACTTACAAAAGTATTTGATATAAAGGATAGAGCAGTAGCAACAGTGAGACTATGCATGAATGACGTGTCCTTTTTTCTTCCCACGGCTTGTCTTTGTCCTTCACTCCCTTTGTCCCCGGTCCCCCGGCCCCCCGGCCCCCCTGTAGGTGCTGTCCATATGTCCCAAAGACATGCGTGCGGACATCTGTGTCCACCTCAACCGGCAGGTGTTTAACGACCACCCGGCCTTCCGGCTGGCCAGCGATGGCTGCCTGCGCTCGCTGGCTGTGGATTTCCAGACCACGCACTGCGCGCCCGGCGACCTCATCTTTCACGCCGGCGAGAGCGTCGACACCCTCTGCTTCGTCATCTCCGGCTCGCTGGAGGTCATCCAGGACGACGAGGTCATTGCCATCCTGGGTAAGATGCTCGGGAACTCACATCAGTGCTTCTAGTGCCGGTGCCAGTTGAGGAACCTGATACACGAGGCGTGCCTTGTGCCATTCTGAGTAAGACACTCCTTACTATCATAACATTTCCATTGATTTGAAGGTGTCATGTTACCATCCTTGGCAACTGTCATAATGTCTGAGGCTCTGACATTCCACTAGTTTGTTATATAATATGGCATTTAAGATGATGTTATGACAGTTGTCAATAATGATGACACAACATTGAACAATGTGAGAACAGGAAACCTGTCATGAAATGTTAATGACACATCTTACGATGGAGAGTTCAAATAAAGTGCTCTCGGTTGTCTTTGCTACCTTTAAAGACCAACATTCCTCAGTACCACTGCACTTTAAACAGAGCCACGTGACGTCTGTGGCGGTTTCCAATTTCTCTGCCGTGCAAAATGGAGTACTGATGAGGCCATCGCATCACCCACAGGCATCCATGCCCTTTGCTCAAACTGTGCTGTCAGCATGGCATGGGGAAGGCAGAATTCATCAGCGAGTTTAGCACACCAAGGGGGACACAGCTTATTATAGAGACCGGCTCATTGAAAACCCTGGTATAACTGTGGGAACCCACAGAGCGGCAGATGCTGGACTGGATGTGTCCAATTCTGGGCAACTCAGAGCGAAATTAGGGATAAATCAGGGTTACATCAGGGCTAAACTAGTGTTAAATCACTGTCTTTAGTCAGGGCTAAATGAGTGTTAAATGAGTGTTAAATCAGGGCTAAATCAGTGATAAATCAGGGTTAAATAACTTTGTTCCAGTTACAGTATCTGTGGCCATCTTATTATGGCGTCTTGCATCGGAAATCAGGTCCTCCATACAATGGTTTGTGTAGTTTCCAAGGGATGTGCTAGATTAGTTCTTTTGAATCCAACACTTGACCTGTACACAAATGGCTATCAGTTTTCAATATCTAAACAAATCATGTTGTGGCTTCTCATGAAGGCTGCATTTGTCTACACTGATGGTTCTCACTGGGGACTGTGGAGAGAGCAGATGGTCTAGATCTCCAGTGCTTCTATTGATTTTATTCTGGCTTTTGTAACATGTACAAGGAAATTGAAATTAAATTAAACTGTGAAGGTTTCGTGTAGCCTTGGTGTGTAGCCTTCTTTCTGTATGCATATGCATATTGTGTGTGTGTGTGTGTGTGTGTGTGCACGTGTGTGGTTTGTGAAATATTTTGTGTGTGTGCTTGTTTTAGGACCATCTTAACCCTATGCATGAATAGAAACAAACATCTTGTGGCACACTTATTGTCCTCTCTCTCTTACTCAGAAGTAAACAACGCAAAAAATAGCCATTCAGGAGCCACCCATTTAGCAGTGGTTCCACAGTCTACAGAGCTCCTTTATGAGCCCACACCAGCTCATGTACCAACCCCCACCCCCCGTGAAATAGCCAGAACCATTGCATTACATCTGATTAGATGCCGTCAAGAAGGACTTTAAGCCTCGTTCCTTTAATGGCCCTATCAGATCAGATGTGTTTTTCGCCTTAATGATTATGAAGAGGAGTAGAATGGGAGTGCGGCGGGGTAATTGGCCCCAAGGCGTTCACTCCGGCTCCAAACCCGAGACCCCGCTGCATCTCTAATGATGGTCCTCATCAAAGGCTAACTGTGGGCACCCAACAGTCCGCCAGGTTAAGCACTCCATGCATCAGAAAGTCTTTTCTGGTGAAAAAAAACCCAACTAAAAACTGAGTGCCGTGTGTGATGTCTGAACTTTTAATAAGCAGTTCAATCGACATGACATGGCATTCATGCTGCTCAGGCAGGTTAGACTCAGTGATGAGAAGTAGCAGAAGTACTGGACTGAAGGTTAGCATGCTCTCGTAACTCCTCCTAATGTTTATGGACTTTTTTATGTGCTGTTCTGCTGTGTTCCACAGAACTTAGCTTTTTTTCCCAGCAAGATCTTTTGCTGAAAAATTGTGGTATCCAGCATCTAAGGGTTACCAATAGCAAAGCCATGGTCGGTTCTCCGGGGACCTGAAAGTATCAAGAAGAGTGTGCAGAGATTCTTGGATTTAACTCCCCCATGTTTGGGTCCGAAGGAGCTGTAGGTTGCGCTACACTTAATGGCTGCGTACATAACTGTCAACAACTTGACTTATTTATTAAACTCACTGAGTAAGGAGCTGATTCATTCTGTGCAGCTTCCATACATGCTGCAGTATACCTACAGTACTCAAGCAGTTCTGCAGACTTTAAGGGCTACTGTGTGACCAGGTAATTGGCTTGGGCTGTTGGTTGTCCCAAGGAACAGTTGCCACATGCTGACATGCTGACACTGAGTTTTTTATTCTGCCACAGAAATGTGTGAGTGAAAGACGCCGTATGTATTGTGAAAAGTGGAATTGCTTCTAGATTTGTCCATGTCTGATTTGTTTGTGAAGGACAAATGTTCCTGTGTCTTTTGTACATTTTGATTCTTTTTTTCAGGTGTTTTGAGTTTTTTTTTTTTTTAGGCTTCATGCATTTGTTGACATGTTAAATGACCCTCAAATGTAAACAAATGCCTCAAAAAGTGCTGAAACAGAAACAAATATGAGACGTAAACTACCTAGTAATGATAGAAAAGACAGTCATACCTACGGATTGACATATTCATTGTAAGTTCAGAAGCATTTTTATTGTTGACAAGAAAAACTAGTTACTGATAATCACAAACATTGTCTCCTGCTTTGGTTTAATTTAGGGTCTGTGGCCAGTTGTTGTCACATGGGCTCATAAGGAAGTGAAATAATTTTCTGTGTTGCAATGTCATAATTGTGTGATTGTGACATTTTA
This sequence comes from Clupea harengus, assembly GCF_900700415.2. Lineage (NCBI taxonomy): Eukaryota > Metazoa > Chordata > Actinopteri > Clupeiformes > Clupeidae > Clupea > Clupea harengus. The sequence goes on from NC_045166.1 coordinate 11,680,228, forward strand.
ATTGCAAACCCATCAGTAAGTGTGGTTGGAACAGCGAGTCTCTACGCCATTAAAGCTCCTTAACTCAGTTGGAGAAAGAGCTTCTTTGACCAAAGTGCTCACAGATGAAGCCCATCGATTTGTCTGGGAAGTGGGAGTTTTCGTTTCGCCGCATTGGACCACTTAAGAGCTTAATACTTGTTGTTCTGACCTGCGTTAACTTTGGTGGCTTAACTACTTGGGTTGTTTTTTCCACCCCAGGAAAAGGTGATGTGTTTGGGGACGTCTTCTGGAAGGAGAGCACGCTGGCACACTCCTGTGCCAATGTGCGGGCCCTCACGTACTGCGACCTGCACGTCATCAGGAGAGACCCTCTGCTCAAGGTTCTGGAGTTCTACACGGCCTTCGCCAACACCTTCTCAAGGAACCTCATTCTCACTTGCAATCTTCGGAAACGGGTAAGAGCCAGGCTCAGTTTGGTTCCTATGGGGTCAGACACACACCCACCCACACACAGACACAGACTCACAATCTCATGCTACTTTATCTCTCTTACACACATATACACACCACGGCAGTGGAGATTAAATGTCTGAAGGGGTACGGGACTGTAAAAAGTTTGGGAACCACTGGTGTAGAGGGAGAAGAGAAGTGGACGCTGTGGGTTTTGGCTGTGAGGGATTGTGAAACGTGGGTTTTTGGCCTTGTAAGCACATCAATGATTCATGTGGACAGACATCCTACAGAGGACAGCATAGTGGAGGAAAACTGTGTCCACAGCTTCATTTTCCCAAGCTCGGCTTAATTTGAACTGTGTAAATGCAAGGTGCCATAGTCGAATTTGACTAGTTTCAGAAAAATCACCTCATCTGGTTCCCTTCAGGCAGGTTTTTAATGTGTTTATTCAACAGTAGACCACCACTGTCTAGTGCCCTCGATAACCTGTTAAAGGACACCAGGTATCCCTCGCCAAGTAATTACAAATATCAAAATCTGTCAAAATGTAAATTCATTTGAGGGGTCATTTGATATACTCAAGTGAAGATTAAATATAATGGTATGCCTCCTGGATGAGAAAACATAAATCTTGCCACCACTGCCTTATGAGTGCAACCCCACCTGACAACTGTCTGACAAAATGGCTGATGTATTCCTGTACTGTCCTTGAAGTCTAAATTAAAGGTTTTCCTGGGGCATGTGATAACTCAAGGTTGCGTCTTGAGTCAGGAACACTGTTTATTTTTTAAGAAAGTATGGACAAAGTTTTGGTAAGAATTAGCATCACTCATAGTAAAAACTGAAACTTACAGTTACGATCTCTCTAGCTTACTGCAACTGTGAGGCAGCTGTCGCGATGAGTCAACTATGGACCATATTCTAGTTTGGGAAGTGGGCAGACCTGTTTATATCTAAAGATCAGTGAATGCCCTGTTTATCACTGCTGTCAGTGAATGCCCAGGAGGGAGAGGAGAGTATTTTGAACAATCTTTGAGAGATACTTCAAAAGTGGGCTCCGGTTCCCAGCAAGACTCATATGAGATGGTGAAGACGTTGGGAGACTCACGCTGTAGAAAGCCACGTACAGTTGCGGGAAAAGTTACTCTGACAACGTGATTGGTGAAGAATATGTATACCAGCTGAAACATATCCCCATGCCAAACAATACATGCTAAGGTAAAGAAAGGAGAGGAATATGAAGAGGAAGAGGAAGGGTCTGTAACCGAAAAAAGGTTTTTGAATATATTTTCATTTCAAATTTCACACCTCCTCAAACAACTCACCTCCCCAACTCCTGGTGTTTGCCCAGTACATCACCATTAGATAAAGTGTCACCATGTACAAGGTAAATATCTCTACTTACCTCACTGGTGTATTTGTCTAGTGAAATAGTGCATAAAAGAGACAGATGTTTTACAATTTAAAATAGATCAAACAGAAGTCTTGGACTGAAGAGCAAGATCTTGTGCTCGTTTCACTTCAGCCATCCCTGGAGTTGTCTAGTACTGGGTTGTGTGTAGTTTCCAGCTGTTCCATCATACCTCTTCAACAGGCTGCTAGTAGTGCAAAGTTGTTGTACTGTACAGATTTTCCAAAATCACTCTCTGCTTATGTGTGTGTGTGTGTGTGTGTGTTCGTGCTTAATTCAGTCCCCGCATCACTTTAATATTGTGGATTTTCTATGAAAGCCACCCTTACTGCGCTATAAGCAATGCACAGAAGATTAATTTGTAGGTGTTGCATTCATTTTTACCCACATCTCCTAGCCCTCAAATGCAGCAAGGGAGGTATTGTGTGTGTGTGTGTGTGTGTGTGTGTGTGTGTATGTGTGTGTGTGTGTAAATGTGTGTGTGTGTGAGAGAGAGAAAGAGTGCGAGTGTGCGTGTGTGTGTGTGTCCAGGGTGTGGGAGTCTGAGCTTACTGAGCTCGTAATCCAGTCCCACTGAAAAGGGCAATGCATTTTTCATCAACACTCAACATGCTCACAAACAAAAAAAAAGGCGGGCAAGTTGGCTGGATTGTTCTCACACTCCCGCCCCGTGTAATGACTAATTCATGAAGGGCTGGGCCCTATCTCCCGCTCACTCTTCCTCCTCTGGACCACAGCAGAGTGGACGAGGTGATAGCCACAATTTGGAATATCCGTTTGCATCTTACCGCTGGCTTACCTTAAAGAGCACACCACACTCACAAGATGTTTAAGTTGTTTATGTCACACACACACACGCACTCACAGCAGTATCTCACTGAGCTATGTCTGAAACACAGATAAACTCTTAAAGCTACACAGCAACATTTCACAGAGCTAGAGCTGGAATGAAGCTGGACTATTAAATCTACACTGTAAACTGTACACTGTAAACTTTACACTGTACATTTTTGTAGAGCAAAACCTGAAATCCAGTTGAGCTCTGATTTATATCTCTTCACAATGGTGTTCACATAGAGATGTAGTAACGTTTTGATAATGCTCCAATAGCATGTGTACTGCATGAAGTTAATAGCTAGCATATGATAATAACGTCCTAGCATATGATAATAGCATCCTAGCATATAACAGGGATTTATGAATCTAAGGATGAACAGATGAAAAGAGACAAAAATCCAGAGAGAAAAATAAGTATCACATCATCCCACCTTTTAAACCACCTGCTGTCAGAACTTGATGAAGTCCTATCACAGCGGTCTGAGATAATGAATAAACAGGGTGCCAAAGTGCCAAGTCAGTCGAGTCCAGCCACGCTTTTTAACTTGACCCCCCAACACTGAGCCAGCGGATTTTGCCTTCATTAGTTCCACCTCCTGGTAGAGAAATATAAGTGCTAATTAGCAAATCCAGATGGCTGACAGGAGATGGTGAGGAGGGAGGTTTTTTTTTGCTGTCTGAACCTTCTATGCTCAGCTTTGAAAATAAATTTCACGAGGTCCAGGTGCCAGTGTGGAATCATCTATGCCCCCCCCCCCCCCCCCCCCCCCCTATAGAAGATAGAATAAATACGGCATGGTTCATTACAGCTTTCATCATTGTTATTATTGGATCATATTCATTCTCTATGGTTTTGGAAGTGGCTTTAGATAAAGATGTCTGCTAAAGACAATGGCTGAGTGGGGTCCAGACATGGTCCTGATGCACTAGGTGTGTGCCAGACATGGTCCTGATGCACTAGGTGTGTGCCAGACCTGAGCAAGATGTGAGCCAGACCGAGCTGCTGTCTGGGGACTGGTCAGTGTGTGTGTGCTGAAGCTGGTCAGTGTGTGTGTGCTGAAGCTGGTCAGTGTGTGTGTGCTGAAGCTGGTCAGTGTGTGTGTGCTGAAGCTGGTCAGTGTGTGTGTGCTGAAGCTGGTCAGTGTGTGTGTGCTGACGCTGGTCAGTGTGTGTGTGCTGAAGCTGGTCAGTGTGTGTGTGCTGACGCTGGTCAGTGTGTGTGTGCTGAAGCTGGTCAGTGTGTGTGTGCTGAAGCTAGTCCGTGTGTGTGTGTGTGGAGACTGGTCAGTGTTTGTGTGCTGACACTGGTCAGTGTGTGTGTGCTGAAGCTAGTCCGTGTGTGTGTGTGTGTGGAGACTGGTCAGTGTGTGTGTGCTAAAGCTAGTCCGTGTGTGTGTGTGTGGAGACTGGTCAGTGTGTGTGTGCTGAAGCTGGTCAGTGTGTGTGTGTGTGGAGACTGGTCAGTGTGTGTCTGGAGACTGGTCAGTGTGTGTGTGTGCTGAAGCTGGTCTGTGTGTGTGGTCAGGTGGTAGGGAGGGCTGGGCTGATGGCTGATGGTGTGGAGTCATTGAGGAGAAGCGCTCTCCTGCAGCGAGAGAGTCCTGAATAAAGCATGAATTAGAACAGCAGGCAGTGCCACCACACACACACATTCACACACACACACACACAAACACACACACCTACTTACACCCTGATACACTCAGCTTCACACACACACACACTTACAGTAACACCTACGTACACCTAGCTACACACACACACACACACACACACACACACACACACACACACACACACACACACACACACACACACACACACACACACACACACACACACACACACACACATACGCACTCTCTCATACACTCAGGTACACACACACACACACACACACACACACACACATACGCACTCTCTCATACACTCAGGTACACACACACACACACACACACACACACACACACACACACACACACACACACACACACACACACACACACACACACACACATACGCACTCTCTCATACCCCCCCCCCCTCTTCTCACCCCTGTTTCTTCTCACTAAAGCGCAAGTTTAAGCCTCATCCCACCCCCACCCCCCACAGACACATACACAGACACATACCCATACACACACACACACACACACACACACAGACACCCACCCCCACCCCCCACTTTGTACCCCCTGCCGTCTGCTTCCACAATGTGCCTAAGCTCTGTGTAAAGACTAAAAGACAGAAACTCAGTGGTGGCCCACCAAAGGAAAGATTATATCCCAGTAAGTTTGTTTCTTTGTCCATTCATTTATTTCTTCATGTATCAGTTCATTCATTTCTTCATGTATCCATTCATTCTTTCATTCATGTATCCATTAATTCTTTCATTCATGTATCCATTCATTCTTTTATTCATGTATCCATTCATTCTTTCATTCATGTATCCATTCATTCTTTCATTCATGTATCCATTCATTCATTTCTTCATGTATCCATTCATTCTTTTATTCATGTATCCATTCATTCTTTCATTCATGTATTCTTTCATTCATGTATCAATTCATTCTTTTAGTCATGTATCCATTCATTCTTTCATTCAGTTATTCAGTAATATCCTCTCACTTAACTCTCATCTGGTCGCTTCAAACCCTTGGGAGTCTGTTATTCCCCGTGGGGAATATGGAGTTTTTTGTAAGGGTATGTTTAGATTTGATTTAAATATTATTATTTTTTAGTACGTTCCTTTTACTCTCATGTTATTATTTGTGAGGTCTTTTAGAATATAATCATGCCACTTTTGTCTCAATGTTTTTAGAGAAATATACAAAAACATCAAGGCATGTCAGACTACCTAAAACAGGCTCGGACTCAGTAGTGTACTCAGTAGCAGCACATCTTAGCTTGAAGAAACAACCTCACGTTTGTCCATCTGTTCCATTGACTGTAAATCTGTTGTGGAGCAACTAGAGACTTACCCACAAGACAGTCCATCCCGTTTGTTATATCATAAGTCACACATTTTTGCTCTAGGATAGTCTTCCAGGAATGATGTTAAAGCTGCAGTGCTCTATGTGATGTCAACCTGTCTGGGTCACCTCCCTCCTTCCAGGAAGGGGTGCCTGTTTCTTTTGAGGTGTCCTGATGGGTCAATACAGCTGGATGTTTTTAGCAGTAGACTTCAGGACTCAGGAGAGTCTTAAAGGCAACATTTAGACCCTCAGAGAGTGTACTGTATATTCAGATATCAGAGTGGAAAGCCAGTGAGTGAAAGTATTCGGAAAAGTGTTGCTCACAGCAGCTTTAGAAGTAAAACTTAGTTTTGCGTCACACATTGGTTCCCTTTGATTAACCTCCTCCCGTGCCACTTTGTCCTGTTGAGCCTGAGTGCATCTGAGCTGGTACGTTTATCCCCAACATCACTGATACAGGCCTTTAGATCAAGGGCCTTGCGGATCAGAGAATATCCAGTGCTTCCCATCACTCTCTTTTTCTGTCTCTCTATTTCCCTCTCTCTCTCTCTCTCTCTCTCTCTCTCTCTCTCTCTCTCTCTCTCTCTCTCTGTGCATCTTCTGCACCTGTGACTCTGAATTGTGCTATACGTGCTTGAATTGACTCGTCCAGTATCAGAGGACCGCTGCAGATAATGATAGTGGGTTCAGAGCAGGAGAGCGGCAAGAGAAACGGCAAGCAGAAATAGAGAGGGAAGAAGTGTTAGAGAGAGAGAGAGTGAGAGAGAGAGAGAAAGCAAGCGAGAAGGAGAATGAGACAGGAAGAGAAAGAGAGAGCAATGTAGAATGAGAGGGGGGGGGGTTGGGGTGAGATACAGAAAGAGCGAGAGAGAAAGAGATAGCTTCCCACCCTCCTCATGAAGCTCGGCTCACTAACTGGATTTACAACCCCGGCGAAAACGGCAACCGCTTGCCAATAATGCAGGCAAAGCAACTTTATTATGTCAGCCGTTCCAGGCCGTAAAGGGAGAGAAGTGCTCTCTCAGCATCATCGCCTCGCCTAATAGGGGAACACTCCCCGCTCTCTCCCCGCTCTCTCCCCGGGCTTCTGGGATGGACGGCGATGGGCCGAACATGTCCTCAATCCCTCTCTTCCTTTTTTCCCTGTTCTCCAAAGCTGCTGACACCTGTCTGCCTCTTAAGAACCCGAGGATTTAGGAGGCCATTTTCCCCTCACTAGTGCACGAGGGTGGAGGATGGGATTACCCCCGACTACCTATGTGGATCCTAACAGGATCCCTACTTACCAGTTTTCTGTCCTTTTTTTTTTTTTTTGGATGTGACGTACGTTCGGCGTCCATTCGTTTAGCCGACAGTTTTATCCGAAGTGACTAATGCCTGGCATGCTGTGCCGCGTCCCGGCGAAACGAGGTGGCGAATGTGCGCCCCACAGGGACTTAAACCCTTGCCCTGTGAGGCGCCGCCTGCTCCCCTCTTTTTCGCCCCTGCCCATGCCAAGCGACTTGGGATACGTGTTTCATAACCTAGTGTCTAAAAAAGGGGGGGGTGGGGGGCACAGAAAGAGATGAGGACACGAAGAGGCTGGGTGAGTGTGTGTGTGTGTGTGTGTGTGTGTGTGTGTGTGGGGGGGGGGGGGGGTGGAGAACAGAAAGAGAGGAGGACACGAAGGGGCTTGCAAGCCCTGGTGTCAGTGGAAGGCGTGGAGTTGTGATGTAATGATTCGGACAAACGCCTTAGGGCCAGAGCATAACCCCAGGTTTCCCAACTTGAATGGAGGCAGACACGATAGTCACAGAGCACAGTGCCAGAGCCACGAAGCAGCACGGATTACAAAAAAAGGAACTGAACCAAAACAAAGAACTTGTGTCAACGCAACAGTGGCAAAGAAACCACACAAAGAAAGAGAGGAGCGAGAGAGTGGGAAAATACGGTGTGATGGGGAAAAAAAATACAAGGAAGAGCAGTTAAGGGTTTGGATGTCTGAACACAGACCGGACACACTTTCTCCATTCGTGTTTTGTAAATAATGAATTGAGGAGGATTCGATGGCGGCTGACCCAGTTCTTTCCCCCCCGCTCTCCGGTCCCTTAGAGTCCCCCCAGAGCTTTCCAAAGGCCAGGCGTGTCTTACACAGAGTGCTTATACACCGGAGGGTTCGCTCTGACTGGTACACGAGAAGAGAGGGAGACGCAAGCTGAAGTCAGAAACGAGCCGTAACCTCCCCGATCGCTGGGACCACCACGCTGCCTGGGCCGGCGCTGGTCGGTCCTGCCCCTGAGAGAGGGCCCAGGGCGGCCCCAATGGATGGGGAACCATAATGTCAGCAGTGTGTGTGTGTGTGTGTGTGTGTGTGGATGGGAAACCATTTTTACCCTGTCAGCACACCAGTAGAATCGACTGAGAGTAAAGTGTGTGTTTATGTGTGTGTGTGTGTGTGTGTGTGTGTGTGTGTGTGTGTGTGTGTGTGTGTGTGTGTGTGTGTGTGTGTGCGTGCGTGCGTGCGTGCGTGTGTGTGTATGTGAAACAGCTGAATGTCTCAGACAGTAGCTGCTGGTTGCGCCCCTTAGACTTTTTTACAGTCTGTTGACAAGCCCATCGGTGGCAAAGGTCCAGGACTCCACACAACACTTGAACACAAGAAGGTACCGTACTTTTCTTCTCCCCCCCTCCGTCTGGGTCTACTGCATTCATTTTGCTCAGCCAGTTGTTTTTCATTGCCATCAAAAAGCATGTGATGTTGTCCAGAATGAAGTGGACAGGACACACAAATGTTCGCTGATATGATATAAATTCTGTAAGCTCAGCCCCTGCTAAAATCTTTGGTCTGATGTGATAAACATAATTCAATGTTGTTCTTCAAATTCCCCTGAATCCTCTCAACTCTTCCAACAGACACAAAGGGCTTCTTCTCCCCTTTTTGCTATGGGAATGCTGAAATGTTGGGAGGCGCAAAGAGTGTATTTTTTCCCGTGTCATAAGTGTATTTGTGTGTGTGTGTGTGTGTGTGTGTGTGTGTGTGTGTGTTTGTGTGTGTGTGTTTGCATTTGGTTGATTGTTTGTTTATGTTTGTATGTGCGGGTTCAAATGTTCTTATGTGTGTATGTGAATCAGCTTATTGTCTCAGACAGTAAATGCTGGATGCACTGCCTAAGATCAAGAATTATCTCCCCGAGCTCCAAATCAATGCTGACTGTGTGAAATCAAGCCCAGGGCATGCTCAACATTGTGTGTGTGTGTGTGTGTGTGTGTGTGTGTGTGTGTGTGTGTGTGTGTGAGTGTGTGTTTGCATGCATGTGTTCATGTCTGCTGTGTGTGTGTGTGTGTGTGTGTGTGTGTGTGTGTGTGTGTGTGTGTGTGTGTGTGTGTGTGTGCATTTCAATGTGTGTGTTCCTGTGCATTTTCTTGTGTATGTGTGTGTGTGTGTGTCTGTGTGTATGTATGTGAGTGTGTGTGGGTGGGGGTGTGTGTGTGTGTGTGTGTGTGTGTGTGTGTGTCTGTGTTTGTTTGCAGACACTGAGGGGGAAAGGGGGAGGAGCCTGCAACTATTTGTGTGCCCTCCTGACATTCTCTAGTGTACCTGTCATGTCACGTTAATGTTCTCCACAACATGGGAAAAACAAGCAAATAAATAATGCTGTAGTTTATGAAACATAGTGCTCAGTTTGGATAGAGGACTTTTAAATTATTATCTACTTAATGTGTGTATCGGGGCATATATTTCATTTCTAAGATATTTGTGTCTTTTTTAGAGCTGTGAAAAATAACACGTTAACGCGTTATGATTAAATTACAGGATTAATGCGTTATTTTTTTTTTTCATGCGCAGAATGAGCTTCCAATATACCCACAATTCCAGCCAATCTGCACTAGTCGCCGTTTCTAATGCAATCAGACGGCAGCTGCTATCCAAACAAACAAACAACATGGATAATTCTGATGAACCTGAGGACTTTCTGGATGGGAAGTTCATGTTCCAAAAAATCAAAGATGGAACATTCAATAAAACCAAAGTAATATGTACACTCTGCGTGAAGACGTTATCGTTTCACCGTAGCAAATGCGTTGGTCGGCGAGGGGAGTTCAAGTGGAATGCGCCAAACCACCCTCACTTAACAACGTAGGCCCCTGACTAAATCTGCCTGTGACAAGTTGACTAGCACTGTTGCCAAATGGATTGCAAAAAGCTGTAGAACGATTAATATTGTTGAATACGAGGGGTTCACCGAAGTTTTGCGAGTGGCAACGGGGGACTCGAGCATCAAAGCACCGCCAAGACGCACAATAATGACAAAAATCCACGAGCTGTATGAAGCTGAAAAGAAAAAAAAGGAAAATGACTTGGCTGCTACGAAACATGTGGCGCTGACAGGGGATCACTGGACCTCTTTGAGTAACGATAACTGGGTGTAACTGCACATCTTATCACCAACGAATGGAAGTTAAAGTCGTTTACACTAACGTGCATGAAAACAGAAGAGCGCCACTTTGCAGAGGCATGTGCAGAACAGTTCCAAACTGTTGCAAGCAATTGGGCAATTGAAGACAAAACGACCACTAGGGCCTTTAGCGGCATTCGATTGTGTCATGGTGTGGTTAATGGTATTTTGACAAAAAAGAGAAACATTTTCAACCATCCTATAAAAACAATGGCTAAGAAGCCCAAATAATTTCTGTTTGATTTAAAAAGAAAAGAAAAATGTTTTATTCAACCATACAATGGCTAAGAAGCCCGAATTCTGTTTAGGATGAAGATTATAGTAATGTTCCATATGGAATAGCAAAGAGAACTGCTAAAGAACTGCTGAGTTGCAGCACCATTGTTTTTTTTTTCATGAATAAAAAAAGAAAACATGTTAAATGTATATATCCGTCTTTTGTCATAAATCTTTTTGTTCTCACAAAAATATACAGAGAAAATTGGTAATATGTGATTAATCATGATTAATCCACAGAAACCTGTGATTCATTTGATTAAAATTTGTAATCATTTCACAGCCCTAGTCTTTTTGTATTGTATGTTAATTGCCTTTATTGCATACTTTACACAGATTACAACAAAACAGACAATCATTCACATGAGACCCATTCAACAGTGTTCCAGTTGTTCTCACTTATTTGATCATCATCATGATTGTCTATTTGTTTGGTTTTGTATTAACTTGAATTCATATTGAATGAACAAACACAAATTCGACTTCATGTGGCAGTTCCTATTCTCCTAATGTATCCTTCATGCATTGCGTAACAGTGCAGTGGATGCGAAAATGGATAGGTTGAGCTTCTAGGGCCCCTAGTGCACAATTTCCTGGATTGTCATTGTTCTGGGCGTCATTACAGCTGATCCTGAGGATTTATGGCTATAGGGTATCATCCCCACGTAGGCATTTTTGATGGCAGGCAAGTCTGAGGCGGGGGAAGTCATTAGTGGACCAATCACGTGGTCGCTCTGAGGGGAGGGAGGAGGAGGAGGGTGGTGCAGGGTGTCAAATCTGATTGGAGGCTACCACGGCAACGACGATCTGCTGATTGGTTGGCTCTGCATGAAGTGCTAAGTGGCCAGGCGCGGTGTCGGTGTATATAGCTGGGAAAGGAGAAATAAGGCTGGGGGGGGGTGGGGGTTGGAGAGGGGTGGAAGTGGGTGGAAGCCCGGGAACCACTACAGGAAGGATAAATGTCTCCCAAGCCTCTTTAATTGAAACTCTATTTTATCGCTGATAGTGAAGATGAGCTGTGCACTTTCTGCCTCCTGGTATTTATTTATTTTATTAATTTTTTCTCTTGTCTGCTTTTTTTTTTGCCTCTGTCTCTGTTTCTCCTGGAGAGAAAGAAAAACCTGGTCTGTACTATGTGTGACAGTTTCCACTGTCAATGGTGTTCAACCCAGGCATTGGGAACCCATTGCTGCATGTTAACAATAATAAGAATAAGAATAATAGAAATTAATAATAAATCTCAGGATAATGAAGCAGTTTTAGGTCATAAGATCAGTGTGTTTATTCAGGAAGCAGAAGACATAGCAGATTATATTTGTGTTTTAATTAATTTTCACAATCTCGTCAAAATGGAAAAAATCTCCAATGGTGTTAAACCCAAGGTGTTGAGGACCCCAATACTGAGGTTTTAAGTAAATAGTTCACAGTAGATTGTTTGTAAAAGGACATACTAAAAGACACATAATTATATTGTATTTGTGTATTGTGTAAGATACAGAGTTGTATTGTATTGTATGTGTGTATTAATGAATTTAGCAATCCCTGACCAAAATAAATGAATGTTAGAATATTAGTTCTTCCTCCACTTCCACCGCTGTATAGAGGTACGGCAGTGTTGTTATACTATGATACAGAGGCTTTGGTTTACTTAAAGTGTCCAGTATTCACCACTGCTAACCTAAAGCTCAACCATCAAAACACATCAACTTCTTGATGAAAATAAATCTTCTAAAACTGTAAATTCAGACAGAAAACCTAGGGAGAAGTGGGGGTGGGGGATTCTCAAGATGGTCTCCCAGGATGGCCTCTAGCTTGCATCTCCAGGATGATCCAATTTGATGAACAGCTCTCGTGAAAGCTCCCTGTAAAACCATGCTCCTTGAGCTCAAGGACTTTGTCATAACCGCTGTTTCTATCCTGCTTTACACCTCTGCTCTCTGCAGTTGGGACCACGCGAGATGTTAGCCACACTGTACATGACCCCCAAGCAATTATCCTGACATGCTTACTGGAACGGAACCTGGCAGATCTGTTCGTTTGACCTGATCGAGGCATACCATGCTAGAAGATCGGACTTAAAAACTACCAGGAGTTGTGTTTCAAAAAGGTTAAATGAGGTTCTTTTTTACATATTTGAAACTCAGGTCAGGTGTGTCTGTCAGCTTGTTTGATATTTGGTCATTTTGAGGAGCAGAAGAACAGAAAGTAAATGTACCTCCCCCTCCCTCCCTCCACACCTTGTAAGATGGTGTTCAAAGATATTCATGAAACCGTGCGCCCCCGGGGAAATATTCAATGAAATCAAACTGCTACTGAAGGTTTCCCCTTTTCTAGCCTGATCCTGTGTCAAATCAGGTAACCCTTTGGTTGCGCCGAGGCAATT
>NC_045166.1:11695480-11710480 GCF_900700415.2 Clupea harengus
ACACACACACACACACACACACACACACCTATCCCCCCACACACATCACCTTTGTTGAATCATTAATAGTTCCTCTCCTGCTCTGTGTGTGTTGGCGTGGCTGCTGGATCAGCGGCGTCTGCTGTCTTTCATCTCATTGGACGGGTGGCTCTCCCTCAGAGCCCGGCAGCTCACTCCCTAATTGGCATATTCTCTCCTCTCAGTGAGCTCACCGGGCGAGGGAGGAGAGAACTAGAGTGGCTGAGTGTGTGTGTGTGTGTGTGTGTGTGTGTGTGTGTGTGTGTGTGTGTTAGTTGTGAGATTTAGTGCATGCGTGTGTACTTGTGCGTGTGTGTGCTTCTCTGTGTGTGTCAGTGTGGATTTCTATGGGTAATATGTGAGAGTGTGTCCGTGTGTGTGTGTGCATGTGTTTGTTGGTGTGTATATGTGTTATGCTTGTGTCTGCATGTGTGAATAATGATAACAACCCTGCTAGTGTTGCCCCTATGACTTCTCTGAATGGTAATACAGTATTTATGTAACACAGACTCATTCATGGTTATGGAGTGTGTTTTTTCGTTGTGTTTGGAATCTTCTCACACATGAATGGAGGCCTAAACCATATTTGTGAAAGAGCAGAATTCACAAGGAAAAGACAGACTCACTGGAAAAAAACAGCTGTGTGGATTTCAATAGTGGCTGACCATGCGATGCTGAAAACAGACCAGTTTCTCGAACCACAGCCATATTCCATAGGGAATTGACCCAGTCCTTGGACTAAATATGGTGTTTGAAGATGAGTCTCTACTCTAAGAAAAGTAGCCTACTGGGGGTGCGACATAAAGCTGAATCTATAGAGTTCTAGTGGGGTTGCCTCAGCATCCATCGCTGTGCCCAAGTCTGGGATTGTTTACTTCAGCCTGTCCTGTCCTGTCTCTTTGTCAGGGCTACATTTGGCTCCATTGTGTCCCAGTTTCCCCCTAGAGTAAAGCTGATGTGGTACACAGTACGGTTCCTTTTAGATCATTCTGCGCTCTATTCTTTCCTTTGTTCTGTAGTTCTGCACGGTGGCTGCTTTAGGCGGCCCGACTGGCCCAGTTCCACAGCCGAGAGCAAACCTCTCTCTGTCCTCGACTGACCAGCACCACCATGATGCCGGGCCCACGCAGATCAGGGGGGAGTCTGTCCCGGTGTCAGTCATCGTGTCTGTCCCGGTGTCAGTCATCGTGTCTGTCCCGGTGTCAGTCATCGTGTCTGTAACCTCTGCTATCAGATGGTCTATCATATCTGTGCCAGGTCTGGACCCAGATCCTTTCGGGAGTCCGCAGCTGTAATCTGGGTTACCTCGTTCTGTTCCTGGCTGGCCCACTCAGTGTTTTTAGGGTTGTTGCTAGTGTCATTCCAGCACACTTCTGCTGTCTATGCTAAAGAAGGCTTTGGGGAACTTAACGCTTAATGTGTTACCATGAAAAGACCTGACTTACATTAAGTAAAGTTGGCCAAGGTTTTGTCTCTGAGTTGTAGCATACTTGACTCAGTAGAGATGAACAGTTAAGTAGCATACCGATATCACTGAATTCTGCAAAACTTAGTGCCTGTATTTGTGAGCATTGATCACACCCAATAGATCTCTTGACCCCATTTTCCCCCCCCGAAATAACAAACTGTAAACATCCCTAAAAGCCCACAGAAAATATGTGAGAGGTTGATTACCACTGAGAGATTTAAATTAACCTGTATGCCTTATTGATCTCCTCACCTCTATGTAGTGCAATGCTATTCAATTACACATTTCAAAAGTTCCAGCCATGCAAAACCCACCTGTGGCACACATCAGGGACTCTAAACTTGGAGCAGCTTCACTTTAAAACTCTATTTGTCACCACTGGACTCTTAACGCAAATAATGAGACGATCCTGAGGTCATAACACTGAACCGCATAACATCCAGAACATATCAGTCCAGCAGGAGTCAGTGGCCCAGCACACACAACAGCCTTCTCACTCTCACTGAGCAGGACCCCAACAGACCCAGAACCGGCTCTGCTATCGCCATCATCTCTGTTGTTCTGCTTTCAGGAAAATAAAAGAGAAATCAATCGTACTTCTTGAGTAGAACATGGTGGAATAATAGTCATGGCTTCAGAAGAGGGAAAATGAGAAATCAAGTTCTCTGTTCTAACTCCCAATTGATCCTTATTGGTCATTATAAACCCTTTACTATCTGTTTCGTCTGTTAATCAGTTGCTCTCGATTGGGGAGCGCCATTCTGTTGTTTCTCTCCCCGCTACTCACCACCATGTCGTTCGGAATGTGCAATAACTGTTATCCATTGCAATTATACTCAGAGGGAATAATTAGTCACTGGCTCTTGTGATTGTGTAGAATGAGGTCCTGTGTAGCTGAAAACACACACACAAACACAAACACAAAAACAGGTGCAACTGAGAGGTATAGATGTACATAATATGCTCATGTGCCCTGTGTTAGTGTACATTTTTCTCAAATTAGTTACTATTAGTTACTGTACACACATACACACACACACGCACGCACACACACACACACACACACACACAGACACACACACACACAAATACGCGCACACAGACACCAATACATATTGTACTCATGCGCTTTGTAGTGTTTTGGTGTTACAGATTCAAACAGCTGGCCACCCTGTAGGGGAGTGAGAGGAGGGACATGGGTAAAAAAGAAAACACACATGAAACACAAAAAACACACACACACACACACACAGACACACACAGACACACACACACAGACACACATGCAGACACACACAGACACACACACATACAACTACTTTGGCAGTCTGTACAGGCAGACACACACACACACACACAGACACACACACAGACACAGACACACACACAGACATACAGACACAGACACACACACATGCAGACACACACACACACACATAAAACTACTTTGGCAGTCTGTACAGGCAGACACACACAGACAAACACTCTCTCACACACACACACACACACACACACACACACACAGACAAACACACACACACACACACAAGCAAACACACACACACACACACACACACACACACACACACACACACACACACACACACACTGGCCATTTGCACCATGCCTCCAAATTTTTCTGTCTGAATAATGAATGCTCTCTTATTTACGCTGCGGACAAAAAAGATTCAGACCAATTAATCTTTCATGACCAAAGCTCTTCACGATTTAACCATCTCTGGTGGTGAAGCAGCTTTCTGTTCTGTCACACACATGGACCATCACTAAGTGTGAGCAAAGCACCAGGAGAGGGGAGATGAGCAAAGGAAACACATGCAGCTTCTAGCGGCCAGTGGTGTACAACTGTACTAATTGGTGCTAATTTGCGTGACCGTGTTTTGTTGGTGTTGAGCTCGAGCAGAGCTGTGATTGGGAGGTGGAAGCCTTTGAGATGGCCGGACACCAAGCGCTGGTGGGAAGGGAATGTTGCTGCCCTGCTTGACTAACAGAGAGACTCACACACACACACACACACACACACACACACACACACTGGGACACACGGAAACTCACACATGGAAGAGGAGGAGGGCGCGTGCAAAGTGATGCAGCCAAAAAGGCCAAAAGCATGCCAACAAGTGCTCCCCGTCACAAGACTGTTACAATTTCAGATTACTCAAAAAACTACAGAAGTGACTGTTTTTAGTGTCTTCAAACAAGTCATTTTCCCAATGCTCTCTGTGTCACACAATCTCGTTTGTCTGTCGGTTCCTCTCTTTCTCTCCGTCTCATTTTATGTCTCTCTCTCCCTTTTTTAGTTCTCTCTCTGGTTCTCTTTCTCCGTACCTTCACGCTTTTTCACCCCACTTACCCTCCACACAAAGCACTGCGTAAATAATGTGAGACGGCAGAGCAGGAGGGGAGGTGGGGCCGTTCACTCACTCACTCACTCACTCGTTCGCTCATACGTCCGCTCGTTCACTCATTCGACCGTTTTGTTATTTACCCGTGGCCTCCTGGGAGATGTGAAGTGACATGCCACAGCAGCACTTCGGGGTGCAACGAGGGGCCGTGC
This sequence comes from Clupea harengus, assembly GCF_900700415.2. Taxonomy (NCBI): domain Eukaryota; kingdom Metazoa; phylum Chordata; class Actinopteri; order Clupeiformes; family Clupeidae; genus Clupea; species Clupea harengus. The sequence continues at coordinate 11,699,542 of NC_045166.1, forward strand.
GGGAGGCCGAAAGGATTGGGGGGTGTCGGCACGTGACGATCCGCCAGTCTATTTTTACCTCTCCGGACTGGCGAACCCCCTGCCCTCCCCACCACTTCCAACCCCCCACCGCTATGTGCATCCCTGGGGGAGATGGCACGTTTTTAAGTCAGTCTAGTTGCCACGGTACTCGCACTCATCATGAGAAAAATAAAAACAAAGAAATGAAACAATAATAATACATTTAAAAATTGTACTATTTACTGTAAATGTACCACCTTCCATAATCCACAGCAATTAACTGTAGGAAAGCTTATTCGAGGCAAAAACTAAAAAGAAATGTACTATGTTTACAAGCTACTAGGGAAACGTGCAGAGAAGGAAGCTCTGGTAAACAAAGCCCAGAGCCTAGTAGCCAGCCTCGTGGAGAGTGAAGAACGTAAAGCCCTTATTAAAAGGGGCAAGCAGAGTAGCGTGGCGCGGTGTCCAGTGATAGTACGTCAGACGAGGCTGAGCTCAAGTCCCCTGGGCGCCCGGAGCTCCGTGCAGGCACACTAATTAAGATCGTCTAATTAACACACCACATATGATCAAAGCCAGAGTCCGAATGATGTGTGTGTGTGTGTGTGGGGGGGGGGGGGGGGGGGTAGATCCAGAGGAGGAATCTGGTGGCTGTATTTGAGCAGTTAACCCTCATGCTGTTTTCGCAACATGGTTACACTTGTTGTGGTTCTGGTCAGAATTTTGACCGTTCATAATGTTTTTTGTAAACATTTGAGTTTGATCAGTTTTGATTTAAACCTTTCTAAATATGCAGGTCATTGTCTTTTTGAGGTTTTCTTTGTATCATTTCTAGTTTTCAAACATTCTTTTAATAATTACCTTTCAAAATAAGGGAAATTAACAAACATATTTTAACATAGATGCAACTAGTCCAATCTAAATCTCAGTATTGTTAGTTTTTTGTATATTTAACAATGTATTTAACAATTAACAACACACATTTAAAATATGCATGAAATAAATATTTACAATATAATAACACTTGTGTCTTTGGTTTTAAGTATTACAGTCTTGGACATTCATTTAAAAATGTAAACAAAGGTAACTTTTGAAAAAAAAAGATTGTAATTTAAAATGATAATTTTTGACCGGAACACAACATGAAAGTTAAACCCTATTTTGCAAGATAGCTAGTAGGAGGAGGAAGAGGATGAGGAGGAAGAATGTAAAAGGTGATCTGTGCAGGGAGGTCTGATGTAATGGTGGCGGTGGGAGTCTCCTTCAGCTGTTAGTAAATTCTGAACATTTAAACTCTGTTTTGCGAGATCCAAGTGAGGGAGAGTAGGAGGAGGAAGAGGAAAAGCATGTTGAAAGGGGGATCTCTATTATTTTAAGATATTGAAAATTAAATTGCATTCTCTCATCTTCGACCCTTGTCCTGAATCTCTCTCCCTAGAGATGATGTTTCCCCCACACACTCTGCCCCCCCCCCCAGCCCCACCCCCACCCCCTCCTCAGATGTGTGCTGCTTCATATCACTCAGCAAACACTGCACTTGACCCACTCGCCACCACAAAGCGGAGAGGTGTGAATAAACCTTTACGAGCCTAGAAAAAGATATAAAAGAAAAAAAAAATAATAAAAAGCCTGGCCACAGGGTCTCTAAATAATGGAACGTAATGGGGTAGCATTTCCCAGGGTGCCTCTCTTCAATTCAGCAGGGTTAGGGCCCGCTGCGCCAGCCGTGGACACTCGTGGAGATTGAACGCCGCCCTCAGGGGCGCCTGCACGAAGGAGGTGTTATCTGTGTAAAGAATGGGCTGACTGAGGGCAGATTGTGTGCCGGTGGTGGCGGCAGCGGTGGCGGTGGTGGCGGTGGTGGTCATTGGTGGCAACAGCGAGTGTTGACTGAGAGAGACACACACCGCACACATCGCCTCACGGCGCTCCAATCTCACAGTGACCTTTCGCTGGCTCCGCTGTCTCATTATGACTCATGCGCAGCAGAGATGAGCTTTAATTAGTGTCTCTTTTTCAAATGTTTACACTGAGAAGGTCAGCTCGGAGGCTCTGAGGTCTGCTATGTATTTATTATTAAGTCCCTGCAGTAGCAGCTCCCTCAACAAGTGCTCAGTTCATGGTGTGTCGTCACACCAATCTTCACCAGAGATTTTTTTTTTCCAGCACAAAGGAAAATTAGGAATCATTAGTATTGCTAATGAAGTCATTATAGTGGTTCATTATTTGCTGTCTAAACACTTTTTTGCAGAGATTCAGATGTCTTTCATCAATGTCTTTTGCAAGGATTTAGGAGGCTGGTAGCCTCATGGAGTTGGGGATACATCATTTTATGGACGGCCATTACGGAATGTAGTTTAAAACTTGAAAACTTTAAGTGGTGGAGCTCAAACAACTATTAATTTTTTTTTCAATCTATGAAATCGTGGATGTTAGTTTATGTAAACAGTAAACAAGATAGGCAGCAGCCTACTGAAAACAGGTGAGAAAAAGGTGTGGTGCTTCCCTTCTGGATATCCAGCCATGTTATCATGCTTTCAATACATCAAAATTGCACTGCAGTCCCATCTGTCCCCTTGAGCGAAGGAGGCTGTTAATGCTAAACTCAAGTGACTTGACTCCCTGTTGCTTTTCTCCTTCTCTCTAGATCATCTTCCGGAAGATTGCCGATGTGAAGAAGGAGGAGGAGGAGCGTCGTCAGCAGAAGAACGAGGTGACCCTCTCCATCCCCGAGGACCACCCGGTGCGCAAGCTCTTCCAGAAGTTCAAGCAGCAGAAGGAGATACGCGCACCGGGCCCCGGCCAGCTGGACCTGGAGCGCAACCAGTTTCAGGTGGAGCACCAGCTCCATCCCCTCACCCACCACCTCCACCATCAACACCACAAGCAGCAGCAGCAGCAGCAACAGCCGCAGCAGTTGCAGCTGCAGTATCAGATCCACCACCCTCTTCAGCACCATCACAGCCCACTACTACAGAACGGGGCTCCAGGGATTGGTGGAGGTGCCGGTAACGGAGGCTCCAGCGTGGTGACTGTCTCGCAGATCACCCCGCTGCAGAGCTACGTGACGGAGACTGAGGAGGCGGGGGGCATGGGCGGAGGCCACGAGGCCCTGGAACTCAAGCCCAGCCTGGGCGTAGTGGGTGACCAGAACTGCCTGAAGGTCACCAGTCCTGTGCGGCCCAGGGTTGCGGGTCGGGGGTGGATGCGGTTTAAGAGCGCGGTGGGGGATGACGCAGAAGCCAGTGGGGCGTCGACGGCTGTACCCACTCCTCCAAAACAGGAGAGGGCGCCGCATCAGCAACAACAGCAGCCACAGCAAAAGGAGGAGGAGTGGGGTGACGTATCCCAGTCCATGGAGCTGCTCTCGGAGGACAGCAAGAGCCAGGAGGCTGAGGGTGGGGGACCAGGTGATGGTGGTGGTGGTGGAGGGGACGGTGGTGAAGGAGGAAATGGTAATGGAAACGGAAATGTCAGCAGCAGCGGGAGTGGCGGCAGCGGTGGAGGAGTCGAGGGCGACGAGAAGAGCGCCCTGCACAAGACGGACTCGTGCGACAGCGGCATCACCAAGAGCGACCTGCGCATAGACCGCGCCGGCGACGCGCGCAGCCCTTACGAACGCAGCCCCATGGAGCGAAGCCCCATGGAACGCAGTCCCTACGACCAGCCCAGCCCCGGCCTCGGGGGGCCTGGCAGCCTGGTGGCGGCTGTCGTACGGTCCGGGGGCCCCCACCACCACCCCTACCAGCCCGCATCAGAGCAGGCCCTGCTCCAGACCTCCCTGCAGGAGGCCAAGTGCGAGCTGAAGGGGGACATTCAGACGCTGAGTGGGCGCATGGCCAGCCTGGAGGCCCAGGTGGGGGAGATCCTCAGGCTGCTGTCGGATAAGCGGCGGTCCTCGCACACCTCCACGCCCAAGACCAAAACCAAATGCCAGGACATCTTCACAGTCTCGCGGCCTGTCACGCCAGACAACGAGCGGGACGACGGGCCTTTCTGAGGGTCGCCCTCACGGGGGAACACTTTTTTTGGTTAAAATTCTGAAAAATAACAGAAGTTTTTCCTCCTATCAGGACACTACTCCTGCTGCCTCTCGGGCTCTAGCTCTGCACGTATCCTCCTCGTCTTCGGGACGGGAAGAGCAAAGAACGGTCCCTGAGGAATTTACTTGATTACTGTACATAACTCACTTGCATGTCCAGCTGGAATCTGGCCTGCCAAAGAATTCTGATGAGGAATAGTTAAGTGATTGCTTGTACTGTACATTTATGCAGTGGACTGCATGCCGAAATGAGTTCAGAAGATGGCGAATTTTTTTTTTTTCTTTGTTACCTGCACTGACTCAATGAATAGTATATGACATCTCCGAATGAGCTTGACAAAAGCTTACCTTTTTCAGGATACTGGTCTCTGACAGTAGGTCTAAGTTGGCCAAATGTGTCGCACTAGCCAGGTGGTACTGGCAGTGGAAGGTAGGGTTGGGCACCAGGCCATGGCTTGTGCAAAGCACCTAGGTGACTCACTCACCATAAGGGTATGTAATCAATCAGCCTAACGATTGATTTAGTCCCCCTAGTCGTGCTCCTTCACACCTGTTACACATCATGCAAAATGTCTTTGATGACCTCAATGGAGAAAAGTCGATGGATTGCCCATCTCCGAGTACATTCAGATCACTCAGGCCACCAGGTACTTAAACAAGAAAGCTTTTCGCTATTGTCATTTTTTTATTTAATATTTTTAAGGGGTAAGCGAAACGCTCCAGTTTGGCTCCCTTCAATGGTATTCTTTGATATCAGGTTTCATTTGTACAGAGGAAGCTGTATAAGTCCTTTTAGGGATCTTTACACATAGTGCTGTAAAGGGAAACAATATGTCATATCTGCATGCTGGACAGATCCTTTGTATGTACAGGCATGTTAGAGGTTTTGGTAACATTCCCCACAGCCACCCACCAAATATGGCAGATACCTTCTGTTCCAATGACCCAGGGAATGCTGGGATTGGCCCACACAACGTTCACACAGTCCACCCGTACATGTCGCATGTACAGAAAAACATCCCCCGCTGCAAAATGCATGGCAGACCTAGTGTCCATAGCATTTACAATCCCCTTTTTTAGCATAACGCGTTTTAGTAAGCGCTAGGGGTGTTATTTTTCCCTTCTGTAGCTGCATATACTGGTGCTGGAGCCCGGAATGGTAGCGATTGAGAGTAGAGACTTTTTTATATTGTGATTGCAGAAAACAAACACACTGTCCATCACTGTTTACAAAAAGCAAATATGTTAACTCACTGGTCTTTCGTTAAAAGTAGATTGTTTCCCTTTGGAGGTCACACGTAAAGCAAACGCAGAGTACCATATAATTTGTCAGCTAACAAAGGTTTTCGTTAATGTAATCCTCACCTTTGTGAAACGGTCCAGTTTTCTCCGCAGATTAGAAAGTCAGAGGCCTTTGCGGTGGAATTATCAGCTGTTATTTCAGTGCATTTCCACCAAAACAGCTAGATTAGACTTTTTTTTCTCTCTCGCTTTGGTAGGATCGAGATGAGACCTTTTGAGCCTAGACTTTCTAATCCTTGTCGTACCTACTCAACTCATTTATTTTTTATCCACCCATTTTATTCAAAGGCATACCTCAGAAAGCTTTCTGCACTGATTTGTAGAGGAGCCCAAATGTCACGGTCTGCATCAGCAGCCATTTGCTCTATATATATGTTTGCATATTGGCTCTGGAAACTGAACAGACAAAACCGTTTACATCGTTGCAGCTAAATTTACAGCTCTATGCAAGAGCTACAGGCCAAAATAGCCCACTTCTCTTCACATTGTATGCTACATATAAAGGATGGAAAATCACTTGATATGACTAGTGCTTTATGTGTCCTCAACATTATATTGCCCATACATTCACTACTGACAATTCAAGACACGGCATTAAAGACACGATGTTGCAGCACATCTTATTCTGTCAGTAGAACTAACCTATATTATCTTTATATTCTGCCCCTAAACATTAGTGAAACCATCACCAACCTTTCTTGAATATAACAAGCAATAATTTCCTGGTTCCTGCAGGTGAATGCATATGTTGTGAATGACATTTAAAAATCACTTTAGTCTAAAAGGTCCTGTATTCATAAGATGAAGTGAATCAAGTGATATTTAGGGATAGCATGAAGGTCACAGGTTTTGTTTATGTTTTTTTGTTTCATGCTATATTGCAAACATTGTTTTGCTCTGTACTAATGTGGTAACGTCTCGAGAGCGGGCCTTCTCTTTTTCTCGAGCTAATGGTGAAAGAGACAGGTCCCAGTGGCAGCATCCAAAATCAATTCTCAGCGCTGCTGCACTCGCGAAAAAAGAAATCCCATTAGAAAAGAGCTGAACAGTTGGTTATGTTCAGTTACCCTACTTCACTCATTCACAGACACGGAAAGGAGGTTGCTTAATGTTTTTTTTCCCCCCAAATACACACTTTCTTTTTCACTTGCTTTTTTGTTTCAAACAAGACACAGTTTGCATGAGCAGTCGAGTCATTTAATTAACAATGACTTGAATTTTCCAGGAGTTTGAAACGAAAAAAAGGCCATTTAATCATCATCATTTAGCCCCAGTGTTTTCAACTTTCAAATTATGTTTACATCCTCCGAGAGTCTACTAAAGAGGATGCTAGATGAGATCCAGGAATGTCATGAAGCTATGAACACAAAGAAGGAACGTGAAAACTGATTAACTCCTGGGGTACCTAAGCATGTGTTCAGAGGGCAGACCTCATAGAATTATTTTGTTTGTTTATTTGTTTGTTTGCTCCCCTGGCCCTTTCAGGGATGTCAGTGTTTTACAAAGGTGGGGGAAGGGGATGGGGGTTGGGGGGTGGGGTGGGGGGGTGTTGCACAGCCACCAGTCCTGGTGGTCCCCTGCGGGCCTATACTGCATGCTGCATTTTTGAACTGTACACTTGTAACTAAAGCCAATGAGAATGATGTTTGCCTGCCAACGCAGCAGTTCGCTGCAACTTTTGTGCACACAGACTGAAATACACATATACTAATACTGATACAAAAATGCTTACTCTCTCTCTCTCTCTCTCTCTCTCTCTCTCTCTCTCTCTCACACACACGCACACAAACACACACATGCACACACACTGGCATGCACAAATATACACACCTACTCACACTTACACCTTCACATACACACATTCAAACAGACAACAGTACAACAACACATACAAATATATCGATCGAGAGACGCACTCACTCTCTCTCTCTCACTCACACACGCCAGAGGAAAAGGACGCTGGACAATCAGGGCATTCTCTGGCCAGACTCCTTACTACCTGTCTTGGATGCAGCAACCATCTCAGCTTTTCACTGTACATGAGACTTCATTTTTACCGGGGTGGAAATTGTTATGATGTTTCTGGGGTATAGTGTTTATTTTTACCACACCGGCATGAATTAAATGAGAAAAACTTTCTTAATATATAAATATATATATATATATATATTACACCAGAGTTATAAATAAATAAACACACATTGTGCTAATAACGGTGTTATTGTGTTTCTTTATGATATCATTTCATTTAGGTTTATTTCACAGTTGTTCTCAAAAATGAAACATGCTTCTAAAGCTGTGACAAACAATGAGCATTTAATGTTCTCCAATATTTCTGTGCACTCTATTCATCTTGATTCTTTGTTTAAAGTGATTTTAGTGTATTTATTTACATCTTTAGCTGAGGAGAAAATGGTATGCAGAGGCAAGATGCATAATGCACAGGTATACAGTCATGGAAAAAAGTTCAAGACCACCCTTGAGAAAATCTTTTTTTTCTTTTCTGAATGCAGTGATTGCATCAGAAATGAGACCGATTGCACGAGATCACGTCGGTCACTTTTCAGTTGACCATCATGCAGTAACCACTTCATCACACCACTTTTCTAAAACCCCACAAAAACAGGTAAATAAAAAACACCACTTGCGGACGCCCCCAGACCGCTCTCACTTCTCACTAACCGCTTGTTTATTGCTAAGATGCCATCAGTAGCATTGATGGATCTCCAGCCTCTTTTGGATGTGCTGCTGAAGGCTAGGGTTAGGTTGCTGTGTTTTGCCTATTTACGAAAATGGGGTCCGTAAAGTGACACTCACGGAAATCCAGAGGGCACAAAGTGTGGTTCTTCACCTGGGAATATATTTTAAGAGGAATCTGCTAGGTACACTGACTGAATCTGGACATTATTTGCACAGGCTGTAATAGAGGAGGTAGAGAGAACAGTGGACAGCAGTGAGCAATACCTTGATATAAGGAGAACACTGCTACTCTGACGCTCTGCACAGCATTTAAATATAACCATATAACCATCTCTTTCGCTTGTGGAGCAGCGCTAATTAGCTAGCATGAAGCAAGATGTCTGTGATCATTTTCTCTTTGGCTGCAGGTCTGTGGGAGTGACTGTCAGTGTTAAAGCTGGTGGGGGGAAAAACAGACCCAAGGAGGTCATTTAAGTTAGACTTGGACACCCAGCTGAGGAGAAAATTATGTGTCTTGGTGTTTTCAGGGGTCCCTTGAATAATTCCCAGCAATTGGCAAATACTTCCAAAACACTAGCATTTAACTCGGCTGAGAGAGAAAAACAGTAGGACTATCTATTTATTTTTACAAAAAATCTTAAAGGGTGCTGCTTCACACTGTCTGTTTTGTATAAATGCCCAAATTGGCCTTGTAGTTGCATAATTATCATGTGATCAAATCAAACTATTTGCAAGTGAAGTATAAGCCCTTCTCTCTGAGAAAGACATTATTAAGCATAGTAATCTTCTTTTAGGGCCGTACTCTCCGATCACACCCACACACTTCAGAATGAAGGCGGGCTCATGAAAGAAGTGTGATTTCTTTTAAATAGAAAAAAAAACTTGGTCACAGTCTGGTTTAGTTTGGGTGTTACCAATAAGTGGAATTTACCACATTAACCTTGGGAATGCCATGGAAAACGTAAACCAGATTTTGATTTCGAAAATGATAGCAAGGGGAGAACTGTATTACAAATAGTCTCAAATGAAGACATTATGTATCACAGATATCACATCACACTTTTGTAAACGCAGACATCTATGTATCACACGAACTCGGCTATCAAGTACATTTACCCAACATCACATGTGCTGCTGAGGAAAAGGTACATCAAAATGCATGTTCCAATGTCCCAGCTCAAGCTCATGTTATGTAGCCTATAATTAAATGCTCAATATTAATCAAGTCATCAAACACCTTGCCACCGATGATTGGGATATATGCATCACACCAGTCAGCCTCTGAAACCACCCAGAGAGACAGAGCACTAATGATTTTGATGAGGGCCGGCATAGAATGTAAATGATTACTGTAGCTTGAAAGTTGTAGCACGTAACTGCCTTCAAATCATAGACTCAAGTCAAGGGTAGAATACGCGTAGGCGTAGCTGCAAACTTTTCTTTTTTTACTTAAGTGCATTGGAGAATAGCACCCTCACTGTATAGTGTCCTCGTCTCTCGTCTTGTGTCTGGTTGCTAAATGCCTTTGGAGAGACACCAGGATCCCTCGTGTGCCAAGTGGAGTGGGACTGATATCCATCTGGCAGTTCACGGCGACAGCTTGGCCAGGGCTTTGCTCTAATTTAATTGGACCATTGCACGTTTTATACATCTCTCCAGTCTCGCTTGTCCTTCTGTGAGTCGATACAGTTGATCACCTGTTCATAACACGCACCCTAACGGACCATATCAGAAAAAAAAAAAAACGTATGTTTGCTTAGAGCAATGGTGTTCATTTTTGTGACGTCGTCTGTGTGGACATGTCACCTACTGTCTTTGCTCTGCATAGTCTCTCAGAAATCGTGTGTCCTTAGACCCTTAATGTTACATAATGACGCCATATGCCACCATAGTCCACAGGTTCTACATGCTTAGTCTGCTATTCTTATGGTGCCTGTGACTATTCATAATTTATTCAACTGCCTTCTAAGGTACCTTCTAAACATGCAGTGTTAGCTTTTTGGATTGGTGGCTTATTAATAAATAAAACAAGTAAAAGTAAGTAAAAATAAAGTCTCACATTTACATGATATCATCGTGGTCCTTACTTTAAGTTATTCACTGAAGTCAGTTCATGGATAACTGTATTGCGATACCGGCATCGAGAGCTGTCCGCACTGAAGCGTGAAGCACCTATGGGAAATCACAGTGATATCCCTGGGGTTTCCTCTGCTGTGGATGCATGGGCTCTCTTTGGCCCCTCAGAGAAGATAGGAGGAGGATGTCGCCCCGCTTCAAGTCCAATACCGCACGGCCTCGTCCGCTGCGTTTGCCAGGCTTCGTTATGACTGGCCAGCGCCTGTGGTTGCACAGCTCAGTTGACACATATAATGACTGCCTGGAGTTTTGCCTCCATCATAGGTGGCACTTACACCTGAATTAACTCTCTCAATTACTTGTCTCTCTCTCTCTCTCTGTATTTTTTCCTTCACCTTCTGTCCTTCTCTCCCTCTTTCTCTCACTATATGCAAACAGTATATATATATATTTTCCTCCTTTATCTGTCTCTCTCATTCTCTCTCTTTCTCTGTAACTCTTTTTCTCTATTGCTTTCCCCTTTCTATCTATCTATCTATCTATCTATCTATCTATTTATCTATCTATCTGTCTGACTGCAGGCTGTCAGACTGCAGGGTAAGCCAGGGTTGCCAGCCCTCTCATGGGACGGCTCTAAATGATGACACTAGCTGGGGATCTGATTGAGTGACAGGCCCACACCTCTACTGCTACCACTGCCCCTCCACCATAACCCCCCCCCCCCCACCCCGCTCAACAGAACAAGAACAGGGAACGTTTCAAAAACAAGCTCCATCTTCGCCTCAATGGAGCTGTGACACCATGTCAAGCAAATGAGTC